>NC_135658.1:69812947-70114854 GCF_964188315.1 Podarcis muralis | reverse complement strand
TTACCAGCAGGAAGGTAAACGGCGTTTCCGTGTGCTGCGCTGGCTCGCCAGATGCAGCTTTGTCACGCTGGCCACGTGACCCGGAAGTGTCTGCGGACAGCACTGGCTCCCGGCCTATAGAGTGAGATGAGCGCACAACCCTAGAGTCTGGCAAGACTGGCCCGTACGGGCAGGGGTACCTTTACCTTTACCTTTAGATAGTTAGATAGATAGATGATAGATGATAGATAGATAGATGATAGATAGATAGATAGATGATAGATAGATAGATAGATAGATAGATAGATAGATAGATAGATAGATGATAGATAGATGATAGATAGATGATAGATAGATAGATAGATAGATAGATGATAGATAGATAGATAGATGATAGATAGATAGATAGATAGATGATAGATAGATAGATAGATAGATAGATAGATAGATAGATAGATGATAGATAGATAGATAGATGATAGATAGATAGATAGATAGATAGATAGATAGATAGATAGATAGATGATAGATAGATAGATAGATAGATAGATAGATGATAGATAGATGATAGATGATAGATAGATAGATAGATAGATAGATAGATAGATAGATAGATAGACAGATATAGATAGGATAGATAGATAGATGATAGATAGATAGATGATGATAGATAGATAGATGATAGATAGATAGATATAGATAGATAGATGATAGATAGATAGATAGATAGATAGATGATAGATAGATAGATAGATAGATAGATAGATAGATAGATAGATAGATGATAGATAGATAGATAGATGATAGATAGATAGATAGATAGATAGATAGATAGATAGATAGATAGATGATAGATAGATAGATGATAGATAGATAGATGATAGATAGATAGATAGATGATAGATAGATAGATAGATAGATGATAGATGATAGATGATAGATGATAGATGATAGATGATAGATGATAGATAGATAGATAGATAGATAGATGATAGATAGATAGATAGATAGATAGATAGATAGATAGATAGTAGATAGATAGATAGATAGATAGATAGATAGATAGATAGATAGATAGATAGATAGATATAGTCCAGTAGCACTTTAGAGAACAACTAAGTTTGTTCTGGGGGGTTTTCGTGCATGCCCACCAAAGCTTATACCCAGAACAAACTTAGTTGGTCTCTAAGGTGCTACTGGACAATTTTTAAATTTATTTCGACTGCGTCAGACCAACATGGCTACCTACCTGAATCTATATATATATTAAGGCATAGATGCTTATAACTGTAGCAACGCTTTGAACTTATTACATCTGTAGCCACATTAACTGCAGTTTTCACAACATTAGCAAATACTAAATAGGCCCTAATTGCCTGAAGTGTTATGAGATCAATATTAGCTTTTTGTTTTATCCTTAAAGTAGATTGGTGTGCTCTGCATGTTGTTAATCCTTGTCAGTCGGAAGCAAAAGAAAGTTTCTCGTGGTGTTTCAGATTGTAAATCTGTTCTGAAAAGCTCCTGGTTTAATGGCAAGTTCCATAACTATATTTTTTAAGAAGTTTGGAAAGGGGCAGCAAAGTGGTCCAGGACAAATCTCACAATAGACATTC
Organism: Podarcis muralis; assembly: GCF_964188315.1. Classification (NCBI taxonomy): domain Eukaryota; kingdom Metazoa; phylum Chordata; class Lepidosauria; order Squamata; family Lacertidae; genus Podarcis; species Podarcis muralis. The sequence goes on along the minus strand of NC_135658.1, from coordinate 70,113,262 downwards.
ATGGAGAATAAGGCGGTCAATGGCTCTTAACTATGTTATTCCTCTACTGTCAGATGCAGTATGCCTCTCAAACAGCTGCTGGGAATTACAGGCAGGGAGATATGCTGGTCTATGACCATAATAAAGATTTGGATTGGACAAGAGGGGGTGGGTTTCCTATGTGCATTTGGTTGGCCACTGGGAGACTGAGATGCTGGACTAGATGGGCTGCATCCATCAGGCTGTTTGTACATTCTTGTTTTATTCTGGCAATCTCTATTATCTCACACAATAATCTAAAGGTTTTTTCCTGCTCTTTACATTTCCCTCGTTGTTATTTAGTCATTTAGTCGTGTCTGACTCTTCATGACCCCATGGACCAGAGCACGCCAGGCTCTCCAGTCTTCCACTGCCTCCCCCAGTTTAGTCAAACTCATGCTGGTAGCTTCGAGAACACTGTCCAACCATCTTGTCCTCTCTTGTCCCCTTCTCCTTGTGCCCTCCATCTTTCCCAACATCAGGGTCTTTTCCAGGGAGTCTTCTCTTCTCACGAGGTGGCCAAAGTATTGGAGCCTGAGCTTCACGATCTGTCCTTCCAGTGAGCACTCAGGGCTGATTTCCTTAAGAATGGAGAGGTTTGATCTTCTTGCAGTCCATGGGACTCTCAAGAGTCTCCTCCAGCACCATAATTCAAAAGCATCAATTCTTCGGCGATCAGCCTTCTTTATGGTCCAGCTCTCACTTCCATACATCACTACTGGGAAAACCATGGCTTTAACTATGCGGACCTTTGTTGGCAAGGTGATGGTAGAAGGGTAGAAATGCTGTAGTCCTGCCATTGTGGGGCTGTTCTGGCAGTTGGTCTATGTAGGAGGGACTACAAGAAATAAAGATCCTGTGGCACTGATTTCTGCCACCTATCTCCACCTCTCATCCCATATTCCTGCACTACACCTTTCCCATGTCAATTTGGTCATGTTGGAGTTGGCCAGAAGCACACTGTATGAGAACGGGGCAGGGCAGGGGACTCGCCTCTTTTGCCCCTTTTAAAGAACATGTTAGGGAAAACATTTTGAACCTTCTTTGAAATATATGCAAGTATTTGTTTTTGTTTTTGCACTCAGTTCCACTGAATTCATTGGGACTTACTCCCAGTTAAGGGGTATGTATGTCAGGGAGCAGGAGCATAATGGATCCAACTCCAAACGCACTATAGGCTAGTAGATTTTCAGGTGTATAAAGCCTTTTAAATTTCTCTGATTATCATTCAGCTCCTCCTTTTAGCTCTCTTTCTGAATAAAGCAGTCCACATTTTAAAAGAAGCAAATCTTCTTATGAAAGGCTAGCATTCACATTTCAGATTTAGTTAGTATGAAATAAAACTTGACTGATTGAAGCTGATGTGCTTACTAATTCCAAACCTAAGATGTGGGCTTTTTTAGACTTTTTTTAAAAAAAATATATGAAGAAGCAGTCTCTCACAGAACAAATAAAATATCTCCAGTGAAGGGTGATGATTATTTCTCTTTCACTCCGGAGAAAGACTTCAGTAAGTCATGAGCACCACAAAAGCTACATAATAATCACCCTTCACAGAGAAGATATCCCGTAGATATAAAATGCACAGTTGTCATGTCTTGGAGTCATCAGGCACAATGTGGAGCTGACAAACAAAGGGAAGTGTAAGATTTCCTTTCCACGCAACCAAGTCCTAGTCCTCACTTTTATTGTTGTCACTGGAAAAGGGCAAATCTATTTTCAGAAGGCGTTGTAAGTAGGTTCCAAGGAGATTCAAAAAAGCTTTCCCATGGGCCAGAATTTCTAAGTTACCACCACTATTTCTGACTCTTCCTTTCTCCCCAATAAAGTACAATGAGATGTACTGTAAGAGCTAAATCCTTCTCTCGACCCCCGGTGCTGAAAAGGATAATCAGACCCTTTAAAGCAACTCTGAATTTCTCCTCAGGTCATGCTGATTACAACCATTACTTGACATTTCACAGAGACACTTTTACCTTCGTCCAGTGTGGCTAGTTGTGGATCCAGCTGAGAGTAGCACAGTGAGAATAGACAACATCTCTCTTTAGCTGAGCGTTCAATATACATCCACAGTGCTTGATCCAGTATGCTACGAGCGGAGCCTGCAACAAAATAAATAGGAGCAAACAAGTCACATGAAAGCCCTACAGCTGAACCGAGGAAAAGCAACGCAGAATGAACCTATGAGTTCTCTTAAACATTTGTGAACATCCTTTCCTCCAAATCACTGTGATTGGAGTGCCCTGGGAAAAATAATTCACTGTGATTAAAACTTATTACTTGGCAAAGATCTCCTGCCTTTCCACTCCTTCCCCCATTCAACCGCAGGGCATCTCCCTAGTTTCATTTTTTAACAAAAAACAAAAAAACCCCCACCAAAATGCAGTGTTTACTTTAAAAAAATGCAGCATTTTAAGGCATCCTAGTCCACAGAGCAAGTCAGGACCCTAGGAAATCTTGAGATACCTTGTTAGTGGCGTAGAGTGACTTGGACATATGAAAATCTCTCTCTAATCACCTCCAATCCTTGTACTTGAGACTGCACACAGATCCTGTGAATACCTTTAGTCGGTGCTTTTTTCTGGGGGGACACAGGGGTACACATACCCCTAAACATTTTGTGAATCTTTTGTCCATTTACTGTATTTATTTTCCCTGATTTGAACTATAAAATGGTGATTTTCTTGAGTCAAAATGACAGTACCCCTAAACATTTTTTTAGAAAAAAGCACTACCGTTAGCAGTTATCCTACTGAAACAAATAAGAAACCAGGAGAAGCAGCCTGTGGATTGCCTTCAGTGTGCTTTCTAAGGTTCTAGAATAAAGAATATTTGCATGACGATTTTAAGTGGTTAAGACATTGATAGGTGTCAATGAAATCTAGCATGACATGCCAGTATATTGGTCTAAAAGTCACAATTCCATAAAACAGCAGGTCTTGCTGTGTGAAAGGAACATTAGAAAACAGGATTGAATTTCCTATTGAATTCAGTGGCAAATGAAAACCAGGCGAGTCACAATAACTTAGACTACACTCCTAGGCCCCTTACCTGAGAGTGAATTCAACTGGACTTACTTCTGAGTAGACATGGTGTGGCCTGCTTTGTAACAAACTAGCTTCGGATCAGTAACCAGACAAATACGATCTTAACCAATGAGCTAAAAAGTGAAGACATTTAATAGTGAAAGCCAATGAAATAGCAAGATGAATGTCATTGGTTTAGTTCAGAGGTGGCATGCCCCTGAGCATCAAATACTAATGCCAATTGGGATAATTGCCTTTATTCCCTGCTTATGAAATTCTAAGGGGCATCTGGCTGGTCACTGTTGGGGGGGGGGGGGAAGAATCATGGAATCTCCTGGCTTGCATTTGCAGCTGAGAGAAATATAAGCTCATTGTGCATTCTTCAGCCATTGTTGTAGGATCTTTCACAGAGGAGATGCTATTCCCTGGACCCAGCATAGGAGATCATCATAAGTTCATAACTATTTCAGTAGTCCTTCCTTCCTTCCTTCCTTCCTTCCTTCCTTCCTTCCTTCCTTCCTTCCTTCCCTCCGCCATAGGCTGCAACAAGAAACAACTATCTTAAAAAGAATTGTGGCGTGCATACAATCTGGGGTTGGGAGAGAGCATTTCCAAGCCCTGCATGGTTGTTGTTTTTTAACAATGAAATATTATTTGGTTGCACAAGCCCCTTTCTTCTCTTCTTGCCGCTCCCTTTCTCAGAGCTGGGTAGATTTTTCAGGCTCTGAAAAAACACAACACCCAGTAGTCAATAGTTGGCCTGACATTTTCTAACACTTACTTAATTCCAGGGCTTTGGTAGCCTCTGCCATTCATGACGTGCTTGAACAATTTCTTTAGGCCCACAGAAGCTGGTGTTCTTCAAGGCACAGAGGATACAATGTGCTGCTGCACAGCAACTTTTAGTGCCTATAGTAAAATAATAATGGATTTAAGTATCTTAGACATACTTATCCTCTACGTAAGCAGCTCAAGGTGCATAAACACCATACGTTTAAAAGCATTTAAAACAAAAACATACCCCTCCAAAGAATGCTGGGGAAAGCTTGTTGAGGGTGCCGGGAATGGTAGCTTTGTAAGGGGTAAACTACGCTTCTCAGGGTTTTGGGAGGGGGTGCTCTAAAAGTATGGAGTATATGCAGCCTTATTTTACACGAATTACACTTTTAAGATGGATGTGGAGGAGGGTGAGACCACCATCTCTTTTGCATCAGCTCCATGCCTTTTTACACACTTCGCTTTTTCCTCCAGGCTCACAGCCAAGGGTCAAAGCCCAGTGGGAGAGACTTGGCTCAAAGGCCACCAAGCTGATGATCTCTCATCCAGAGATCATAAACCAACCAATCTCCAGCTCCTGGGGAAAAAACAACAACTAGCATGCTTTTGGGGGGGGGGAATAAAAATAAAAGCACATAGAAATTGGAAGTAGTATCCAATTCCTGTTTTTGGACATGGTTCTAAAACCCTAGAACATTAGAAACATCAGAAATCTGCCACAGACATAAACACATTAGAAATGTGAAATCGTTGTTGCTTTGCGGCACCTAATCTAGCAGGTTAACAATTTGATCCATTGTACAAATGTGTGAAATTCCTTCTGCAGACGTCTGTGCTCATTTATATCTTCTTCACACCTGTTATGTGTGGAATTGCACTCCTAAGCTTTACTTCAAGCCTCAGAGTCTGCTAGTTTATTAGCTGCTGCTTCTTTTTCTTTTACAAAGCTTTGTTCGGGAGGGGCAAGTCGTGAGGAGCAGATCCTTGAATTTTTGTAAAATCTAGAATAGGGTTGGCTAACCTTTGTAATTTATTTGTTAACTAGGCAGTTGGCCACCCAAACCGGGGAAAGTGTATGTAGTTATGGCATCATGATGAGATATAGAAGAGCAGGGAATGAGTTCTGGGTACATCGGAAGCTGTCTTGAACTGACTCAGACCACTGGGCCATCTAGCACAATATTAGCTACACTGACTCTTCTTTTCATACTTGGAAATGCCCAACATTGAACCTAGAACCTTCACCACACTGTTGTCTTGAAATTAGGTCTGAAAAGTTTATGGTGATTGGAATAATGGCTGCTTATGTTGCTGTTGTTGTTAGATAAATTTGCATACCACCCTTCATCCGAAGATCACAGTTCAGTTCACCACATAAAAATACAAAATGAAAGCACAAAATATAGAATAAAACAAACCAAAAATCCCCCACATGATATTCAACTGGAACCTAGGAAATCTTCACGGAGCCATCATTGCATCCCTGATGCAAATTTGGACAAAGGGGGTACAGCAACCTTGGCATGGAAAAGTGGCACTGATAGAAGGTTCATACATTTCCTTCTTGATCTGTGTTCAAGGAATGTGTGAGTGGTGGTCACAGGGCCACATGAACTAGCTTGCCATCCATGCATTAAAGCACATGTGAGGACGGGCTGTAGGTGCATTGTGTGTAGAGAACCTCCACATAACAGTAAACCTGATCCAGTCAGAATGCCCCCTTGTGTGGGGAGTTGATAATGGTGTAGAGCCCCTACAATGCAGATGAAAGGTAAGATGTGACCAGCAGTAGTGGTGTTCGCACCTGTCCCCGAATGCATTACTTGAACAGGTGGGGGACATTTCACCCTTCCCTATTCCAGTTGCCTTATGGAGGTCCTAGGAGGGAAGGACATTTGAGAGCTTTTTCCTAAGTTAAAATTTGCAGCCTCCCAAAACATTATTAATTGCCTTCCACCCATCTCTCTATCACATCCATCAGCACAACAGTTCAGGAAGAGAAGGCAAACAGGCTGGCAGAGAGACTTGCTAATGTGTCGGACATTATAATAGAAGATGCTTTCTATATTGTTAATAAACACTCGTGGGAGAAAAGAAGGAGATGACTGTCCTTAATAAAACTAAAGGACAGTTTGTTTGGTTCATTAAAATTCACCCATGACACTACGTCCTGTTAAAGTGTATTTCTTTCATCATTACCAAAATCAATGTTAGCATATAGATTGGCTGGGAATAGCCTTTGTCAATAGCTGGACTTCCAGGAAGTGAATCAATTAAAAAACAACCCTCTCTGTTCACTTGATGTGTTTATTAAGCAGGCAATTAATTTAACAGGAGAAAGGTTCTTGCTATAGTTCTGCACTGGAGAATTAGTACTTTATGAAGTACTCTGCAACAACATTTAGTCTACGGGCTGAAATCTTAAAAGCACTTGCCTATGAATAACTGTGTCATTATCATTTCTCTCCCCTGCCTAAGGTTGCAATCAACAAACCATACAACTGGAGGGCTTGTATTTAAGGCCATTTTAGCCCAGCTGAAGTCAATGGCACTTATGCTGCAATCTTATATAAATTTGTTTGAAGGAAGTCCTATTGATTTCAGCGGAACTCAAGCAAGCGTAGGTGTATGGCCTTTTGATGAAATCCTAAGACTGTTATAGGAGCAAATATGCATTTAGTGCTACAGCATCGCAAAAGAAAACATTAGTGATATGTAACTAGGTATAGGGCATCCCCAGACAGCCTTGGAATTGTGCATTCAGGATGATTTGTGCTCAGGATGCTAGCAAGACAGTTGTATGCCATATCACTTGCAATGTTGTTTGCACTTGCAAAGGTTGGAGGGCACAATGCTTCATTTCCAAACGGTGCATGTTCCATAGCTTCATGCTGAAATCCTCTTTTTACACCACAAGTGTCTTAGGGGTATTGAAAGTTCAGGTTATTTTCCTCTTCCTTTGTTGTTCTATAGTGCAAAGGTGCCTCTACAGATGGCACAGAAGCGGTAACATTGGGGAACCATCTCAGAACAACTAATAAAGCAGAATAATGTCCAGATGGTTCTGTGTAAATCCAGAACTTCCTTCCCTGGTGAGTTGGGGAGACATTAGCAGAGGATTTACAAAGCCCGCTTAACACATAGAATGCTAAAGGCCAAAAGCCCATTTTGGACACAATCCATTCAGATAGTATGTCACCCTTCCCTACTCATCGCAAATGCAAATGTAAAGCTGTACTCTACATGGAGACGTTTATGTGTGATGTGCTTGTTTTGTGTATGAAATTGCTTGTGAATGAACTCACTCCAAATTTCCAACAGGCTTGCTGCAGGGATAAAATGGAGTGTACATCCCCTGAACTCCATGAAAGAAAAGTGAATATAATAAGAAATAAAATGATGTGTTTTCTAAGACGCAAAACTTTCAGCAGAAGTTTTTAATATCTCAGTTGCTTGTTTCTCTTTCATGATTGCCATGAACTGCTAAAATGAATGTTTGATCATTAGCGCCATCTGACCACTTGCTCAAAGATGACAACGTTACCTATTGTTTGTACAAGTGGCCAACTAGGTCAGAAGATGGAAACTGTCAATTTCACAGCATCTCAAAACAGAGCCGCCATAAATTGAGCCATTTGTTTGCCACTTTCATTGTTTTAGTGCTGATTACCCCCATAATTTGACCTTAGTGTTCTCCTTGTTTCAGAAATGGCATCTTATATTCTTCGTCTGGCATCTGCCCATTCATTCAATGTCAACAATCCTCTCCTTTGTTTTGCCAGCCGTCCTTGGCCTTAATCAGATGGAAACAGCTTTTAAGCAAACTGGCCATCTGGCAATCTAGCTCTTCTTCAAACTTCTCATTAAGCAGATGCACGCTAAGCTATTGGCAAATTATCGACAAATGAAAAATAAAGAGGTCATCTTAGACTAGCACTGAACACCCTTGCAAGACAGTTCAAGAGTGATGCCACATGCCCGGAGAGTAGACAAGAGGCAGTTTGAGGACACAGATAATCTTACAGGCCTGACATACATTTCCAGAAGAGTTATTGCACCATTTCTCACCCCAGAACTAAAAACCTGTGAAACAGAAAACAAAAGACAGAGAGAAATGAGTGCAAGATTTCTTTCATTTATCCTGCATGACTCCCCATTGCACTGTACTTTTTATCTTTTAAAAGCCACTTTTTTAAATTAGTCATTGCCAATTACATTGTTTCTAACCAATTAATCACATGATCACATGAAAACCCTATCCAGAAGGACTAATAAATTTAGATGGGCACAATTCAGAGGAAGGTGGAGGGGCTTGCTGCTGCAATATTATGCATAGTCAATAGGAAACACTTCCAAGTATAAAAGGACTAGCAACAGGCTAAGTCTCATTTAAATAAGTGATATCTCCTGTAACTAATGTCATGTGCCAGTCCTGCTGTCCAACTAAAGTTGCAGCCCTACTTACTTGCTTACTTACATGTGGGCCTTCCAGATATACTAGCTTATGTTCAAGATGCTTATGATAACTACAATTTTCTCTACAATCTACAATTACAGCAAATTGTGCTGTGAGACTTCAGGTGAGCAAGTATCTGTTCTTCCGTCTCTCCTGATGCAATCTCAATAAGATTGCCTTAAAGTAACCTGTGGATCGCAGACATAATGTTATTAGAATATGAATTAGGAGTAGGAGCTAACTGGAGGCAGAACACAGAAAATAGAGCACCAGTGTTATTTCCAGTGGCTCAGTGCTGAACAGAAACAGTAATAAAATGCTTCTGAGCATATGCATAATGCCTTGTGTTCATTACTGAGTAACCACAACAAGTCCCAATACACCTGTGGCAATGGGCTACATCCAGACGTAGTCATACTTTGAGTAGACCCACTGAAAAAAAATAGAATAGTCATGCTTCCAGTGGACTTACTTTTAAACATGGGAAGTCTGCTTCCAATGCAGTATTTCCAGTTTAAGGATCATGGCATCTACATAGTTTTAGAAATGTTTCTCCTTTAAGGAATGTCATTTAATTTTGATTTAAAATATAATGTTCATTTTTTTTCTTTAGGCTATATATTTATAGATCAGAGAAGAAAACTAGTAATATATAAAGCCAATATAGATTAGCAGTTATTGTGGCTTTTCTGCAGTGACTCTTGAATCACATGCATTTTAATTAATTATCCTTAATAATAATGATTCACTTTGTTAGATTTCTAAGAATAGTCTCAAAGAAATTTACATTAAGGAATTGACAAAGACATTTATTTATAATTTATAATATACTTAGTCCATCTTTCCAGCAATGAGCTCAGAGCCCCCTCCCAAGTTATTCTTATAACAACCTTGTGAAGTAGGATAGCCTGCTTCATAAACTGGTGCAGGATCAACCCCTGAGCTTTGCGACTCTGCAGAAAAGTGAGCAAATGTCTTCTCTGTCCAATGTTATATCTACCACACCACACCGCCTCTAAATGGCTAAATTCAGTTTTGTGGGAGCCCAGTGGGAGAATACATTCATGCCCACATACAAATCCATCTTGCATCCACACAAGTATGGAGACAAGCTTCTTTGTTTACATCCCAAATTGGATAAGCAACTGCATGCATCAACAAGTGCTTCATGAACAATATCTGCATGGCCATCTGCCTCCGATCTTCACATGGTTCCTTTATATGATTGTGAATTACTCTATGTAGACATTTGTCCAAGAAGTCCAGTCTGTTATTTCCAGGTGGGAAAAAGGCAAGATTCAGTTTGCATCTTGGTTCAGCTCACTGATAACCAGTGGTGCAGCTAAGGGATAAATCTGCTTACCTAGCCAAATACATGCCTATTTGTATCAGCCAGTGTGTGTGTGTGTGTGTGTGTGTGTGTGTGTGTGTGTGAAAAGAGTCCCCCAGCAGCTGACAGTCCTGCAGTAATTATGTTGCTGTTCTGCCAAATAGCATATCAGATTCTGCTCAATATGAATAGGAAATATGAGACATAATCAATTTTTTAACATTTCTGAATTAAATATCATGATTTTGAAATTATACAGCTCTAAGAACTAGGTCATTGCTTGGAATATGCATGCACACACAAATCTCAAGTGGAACAGCGATATTGACTAAGAGCCTTTATAGGTTCAAGCAAAGACCTAGGCAAACATACTGAGGGACAATATCCTAATCCTCGCAGAGGACTACATCTGATGAGAGAGTGATATGAAGGAAGGGGTGTTCAACTTTTCTTCCTGCCATTTGTCTGTCTAAAATTTCCATGGCTGTGCAAACAGCTGCACCCTGCTTCGGGGCAGGCAGAACCAACAGACAACCAGGGAGAAGGGTGATCTGGAGAGAGAAAGCATATATAAACCTTGGCCCAGAATCTGGTGGAGAAGAATGTCAGGACACAAAGCTTTCAGGACCATGGACAGATGACTGGAAGTTATATTTGTGCTCTAACAGAGTTCCAGTTCCAACTGATTCCTTGTATACCTGCAAGCACTGATTACCCCATTGAGACCCTATGCTCCTTTTTGAGCCACTTCACAAGGTAGCCCTCAAAAGCAGCCTGGAGCCAAGAGTTAAGTCAGCTCTCACATGATGCACTCCCTGCACCAATGAGCAGCCACTGGGAACAAGTTGGGGCCTGGCATGCTGGAGCTCCTTTTGCTGGGGGGTTGGATCTGAAGGAGCTGCCTCAAGGTCACTGTTTTTGGGAGTTGTGGCCCACTAGCACAGACTGAGCCTCACTGCAGCACTGTTCATAAGCTGGTTCTTCTGCCTCCATATCCAACTCCTAGCTTCTGCTCAAACTCATGACAAACTTGAGGGGAGCAACTTTTGGAAGAAGGTAAGAAACTAAGCAGCCCCTGCAGTCCCTAACTCAGAATGTCTGCTGCTGCTGTTGTTGTTTTAAAGGAGCAATAAGGGAAATCAACCTCAGGCTGCATGTAAGATGTGGTTTCATGTGGGCATAAATATAATAAGCACAATTTTGAAATAGATGCGCTCATCAGGGCACCGTGATTAGCTGCAGCTCCCTGTTGAGTTCTCATTCAGTGATAGGCCTGGGTTTGTGCCACATAAATCAGTGAAATGGCAAAAAAAGGAAAAGGAAAACCACCATAGCGTTTTATCAGCAAAGTGTTGGGAATCCCATTCTATAAAGCAAAAAACTACACTGACCACACAACATCCCATCAAGCAGGAGTGCGGGGCCTTTTATCTGTTGGAAAGACTCTCCTCCCTGGAAGAGAGGGGAGTGGTTGTGGGCGGGAGACCGAGCTCCGCCCCTGGTAGGGGGCCTTAGCCCCCTCCCCTCCTTACCTGGCTGGCGCCCACGCCCACTGGAGGCAGCCAACCAGGTGCCTCAGGGGGGCGTGTGTAGCAGCTTAATGCTGTGGCGCCAGCTCCGCCTCCTCCTCATTCGTCGTCGTCCCTCAGCAAGTCACCCACCCTCCACTCCCATTTAGCTCAGGGTCTAGGTTTTTGGCCTTGCTATGGACCTTAGGTTGGTCGCCCCGGTTGTCTGGGGGGCCTGGTAGGAATTTTTCCATTTGGCATTAGGCTTTTTGGTTTTTTCGCCTACCTCGTAGCAATCGTCACAACTTTTTTGGTATTGGTGGGTAGGTTAGGCATTGGATTCATGTGTTGTGCTGTGTCAAGGGCTAGGTGTGGCCATCGCCTATGCTATCTACCGTGGGTTATTCCGTTAAAGGAATCTGGCGGTCGTGTATTCCGTCCGATGCCTGCTTGGTGGGAGGCCATGGCACGACCCTCGGTGACATCAGGGGGTGAGCCTATAGTTGGATTGGCATCAACAGGCTCCACCTACTGTTGAATAAACCCACCTCCTATAGTCATCCAATGCCTAAGCCAATACCTTTTCACTGCTGTAATCAATAAAGTTGTAGCCTTTCCTTGCCCATTAACCTTATATCACGTGTCCTTGTGTATTTATTTCACATAGCGGGGGTCGGGCCCTCGATCCACAAACCATATTCCCTCAGGGATAATCTTTTGGGGACCATATCCAGGCAGGTCCAGATTTGCAGGTGGACCAACAGCTCCTCTCTGATTGTCCTTCCCATGCTTCTCCTCTACTTCTGGACTTTTGCCACCCATATTAAATTAGGGAAATTAAGGAAATTAAGCCAGGTACCAAGTTTTCTCAACCCTTGCTATAAAGGCGGTGGCAGCAGCAACAGGAGATCTAGAAATATTTGAGAGTTTGAAAGATATTCTTAACTAAAATATTTGCTTGGTAATTCTTCTGAAGACGAACAGCCAACTGACTATGATTCATGCCCTCTCCTTCCTCCAAAAAGTTTCTACAGGACTGCAGCCTTAACCACTACACTGCACTATCCTAACATTCTAGCATTGCCAGTTTTTGACAAATAAGAATTCATCCTAAGAATTTTAAATCAAGAGGAGGAGAGATGATCACATGCACACATGCTTGCATCCAGAATAATATTGTAATATTAAACCAAAATTAGAGGAAGGGGGAGGGAACAGTTAAGAATTACCCTTACTCAACATTTGTTTATGGTGCTGCAAATGAATTCATTAATACGGGAGGAGCATCAACAGTATAGGCAAAGAAAGAAAAACAGAAAGTACTTCCAACAACCTGTAATTTAATGCTCTGCAATTAAAGTGCAAGTTCATGCCGTTTAATGTAAATGAATAATAGAGGACCTTGGGAAACCTTTTGACTGAGTATGTAAAAATTCATTAGCTTCACAGCGAAGAGAGAAAATTGCAACACAAAAGCAGCAGGCCAGAAGACCTCTACTGGCCTTTAAATGGAAATTATACCAAAACAACAGTATAAGTTTAACCAAGTGATTCAGAGAATTGTGACGCATCTGAGATTTGCTGTAGGCATCTATTGCTTCTGAGTAGGATTCAAAATTGGGGCACTTTTCCTTGCCAAAGCAAGGCATAGAGCCCTTTGTAAGTAACTAAGGTTGCCACCATTTTTGTTCACCATCAAATTCCTTAAAACTAGGAGTGAGGGACCTGTGGCCCACCAGATGTTCTGGGACTCCAACTCCTATCACCCCTGAACATTGGGTTGTGTGGGCTGGGATTGATGGGAACTGGAATACAACAACATTAGGAGGGCTGCAGTTTTCCCCACTCCAGTTTCAAACAATTTCACTACTGAACCAATATCAAACAATGCAACTTTTCCTGACAGGGAAGAGTTTCTCTAGGTTTCATTTCAATCATTTAAACACTAACTGCAGCATATAACACCTCTTCTTGGAGATCTGCACTGGTTGCCTGTTTTCTACCAGATCAATTCAAGTTGTTACTATTTGTATATAAAGCCCTTAGCAGCTTGGGACCAGTTTACTTGTAGGATCGCCTTCCCCATATATGCCCATTCAGCTGCTTTCATCTGTGGAACTAGCACTGATGGAGCTGGTACATGGGTGGCGTTGTGGTCTAAACCACTGAGCAGTGGCAGAGGAAGGGGGTACAGGGGGTGCGGACTGCCCCAGGTGTCATCACTGAGGGGGGTGACAAAACGACAAAAATATGAGCTTTAAAAAATTAAAATTAAAAAAATGGGCCAGGGGGGAAAAGCCAGGGATAGCCGCGTGAAGCCTCCACAGGGCAGCAGGATGAAGGCTCCCCGCTGCCCTGCGGAGGCTTCGCAGGCTACCCCAGAGCTGCTCAGGAGCTTGCCTTCCCACTGCTCCCAGAGCTTGTGGGGCTGGCAGGGGAAGATCATAAAGTCCTTTCTATACATCTTTTATATTCGATGTAAGATATTGATGTTGTATACAGTATTGGCTAGCTGTGTTTTCAACTGCATCTTATGTCAGGCCAACCCTGTCTGCTACCATGAACTCTGCACATTGAGCTAGAGCATACTTTTCTATGTATGCAGAGGTCAATGGCACTAAGAGGGATCCTTACCCAAATTATGGTCCCGCACACTTGAAGGTGTTCTACACAGTAACATCAATGATATTATTTATGCATAGATGTATGGTCAGAATTCAACATATCAGTTGCCCTAGGAAATGCATGAACCTAAGTTAACCTATTATTCTCTGTGAAACTTCATTGGTTGCCATGGACTACATGATCGGACTACTTGAGCAAGCAGTCTTTTGTCTGGTGAGAGTCATCTCAGTTTGGGTCAATGAATTTTACTTGATCCTTGCAAATGCTTTGCATAACCATTGATTCGTACTCCATCTCTAAAACCTTCTTATGTCCCTGGAAGTGTTGGCTAGGGAGAGGAAGCACCTAAATTTCCAGGTGGGTCTCTGTAACGGTTGTTAAGGAGTGGATTCAGAGCTGGCGAAATCAAGCTGCAATTCCCAGGGAGGCAATACGTTAATGCATGCAGTATATAAGAAGCTAATTGATCACACCACTAGTCCAGTGCTGTCTATCTGACTGAAGGTGGCTCTCCAGCATTCAAGCTGAGGGCCTTTCAAATTATTTCCCATAGCTGGAGATGGCAAGGATTGGACCTGGGCCTTCTGCATGCAAAGCATGCATTCCATTGCTGAGCTGTGGCCTCTCCCCAACATCACAAGCATGGAGAAAACTCTCTTGGAAAACAAATGTGGTTTGTTTGTTTGTTTACGAATGCTCACTGAGTACCAAAATGAACTGTCCAAATGAACTGAGGGGAGTTTGCCTGTCACTGCCATCAGTGTGGATGGCACTTTAAAGAGCAGCATGGGGTCTGCCCTGAGGTGTTGCCAATCTTAATTTCAACTGATGGAAAGACAATTCAGTAAGGCAGTTGGTCAACGATGACTTGCAACTCTTCCAGTAATGTACAGCCTCCATGGATTATGCACACATTTACTTTTCTTGTGGGATGGCCAAGGGAAAAACACCTGGAACTTCGTTTCGAGATCTCTGGTATGTGGCACTATTGGACCTCCTAAGCTCACTTGTGTGGATGTACATACTCTGACCCTTCTGAATTCTGCATCCTGCAGAGCTCTTATGATGCCCACATGATACTCCCAGAAGTTTGGAACCCATCATTGCCTTCCCTGCTGGTATGGTTCTATCATACCAATAATGCTTTGGCTGAGTTTAACACTGCATTTTAAAATGGCTGTAAACTACCCTGGCACCTCACAGTGAAGAAATCTTAACAGCAACAGCAGAAGCAGCAGCAACAACATCAAAAGGGTAAGTTATATGGGGCCCCAAGTGTATACCTTTCCTCCTGAAAACTTTATTGAGCTGTGCTGAAAGTGAAGGAGATGCTGAGCCTATTTGCTTTCCTAGTCATGAACCCTAAATGGAATCAAGCTCAGGTGCCCTGCAGGAGGGCGGGATGGAAGAAAAGTGTCACAGGAGGAGTCCTTTATAAGACCGCAGAGAATGAGGGAGGACCAAGGATAGAGCCAAGGGAGGCTCAAAAAGAGATCTCCAAGGAAGATTGGGGGAAGACTGATGCATGTGTAGAATGCAGCCATAAGGGAAGAAACAGCTGCTATGCTATGATGAGCAGGCACCAAGGGTAGCTCTAAGTCCTCTCTTCTGGTGTAAGAGGAGGCTAAGAATATTCTGAGAGTTGTGGTCTTGCAAAGAATGCCACAGGCTCCCTTCCTCACTGCACTATTCACCCTCAAAGAGGCAGCAGGGTACCAGAGAGGTTGTTGTGACCACCGTTATTCAGGCCTGTCCAAGACTTCCTCAAAGTTACCTAGGTGGCAAGAGCCAACTCCCATATACAATGGTAAAGTAGTCCATCTCAGCCCATAAGCAAAATCCCACAAGAAGCAAAAATGCCTCTTATCACCCATCCCACTGTTTTGTATGTGGGGGGTGGGAGTCTATATCCTTTCTTCTTCTTTTTTCCAGTTGTGGCCATCATCTTGAACTTCAGGCAGGTGGAGCAACTCATTTCCTCAGGGGCTCTGGTTCTTTTGATCCTTGAGTACCTACCTTGCCAGCTGCTGTATCCTGCCAGCTGCTGCTATTCCCACATGTAGAAGAAGATAACAGAGGCGGCTGTGATTAAAACACACACACAGACACCAAAAAACAACAACAACCCATCAATGAACTCCCTACCAATGCATTGAAATACAAAGCAAAACCTCTCCCTTATGGATCCCTGCAGTGATCCAGCTTATGCCCAGAAGGTTGATAGTTTGATTAGCCCACAGTTCTTGACTAGTGCTGTGTAAAAACAACAACTGAAACAAACAATAAAATGAAACAGATGACACACGGGGAGAGGAAAGACAAGATGGGAGTTGCGTTTGTTAAATGTTTACTGTTCAAGCTTTGCCCGAGGGGGAGATTCTCGGATGTTAGAGGATTTTACTGCTTTCTGGATGCAAGCACGGGAGCCACTGCCATTTTGGTGTCTATTGAAGTTCATGTTCCAAACACCTATCTCCCCTGATTCTCCAAGCTAAATGCATAGAAAGAATATTATCTTGTCAAGAAATCACAGTAAGGTTACCAAAGTCTGCCCCCCCCACCTCCCCGGCCGATGTTGGCAATCATAGGGAAAGATTTATTCTGCCAAAAACCAAAAAATCGAGTTGGGGTTTTTTCCTGTCTCAGCTCTTATAATTTCCAATATTTTGCTCTTTTTCCAAATAATTCACTGGGAAGCACAGGGGGGAAGCAGCCTATGCAAAGCCTCTAGTTTCCAATAAAGAAATAATTGCAGCAGGAGAGGCAGGCAGATTTCTGTCCCTTGTCATGCTTTTGTAATTACCTCCTCGAGCTCTGTCTTCCATTTCTTATGAATTTATTTAGAAAACAGCCTGTTCATCAATAGTTTAGTAAGAAAAAAACAAAACAAGAAAAATGAAATGTCTTCCTTTAGATAGAAAACATCATCTTGTGTAAAGTCTCAGTAGGAACAGAGAAGCTCTTTGGAGCCATGTTGAAATCATTGAAATTTCTGGGGGTTTATTCCCCTTCCTCTTCTTTGTATATGGTCTGGTTTACATCTTGTTTTGGAAAAGAGATGCAAACATAAAAAAAATAATTAGTGCATCAAGATTGGTGAGAGAAAACCATGTGTGTGTATTTCAGCTTTTCAGTGCTGCAACTGTATATTTAAGATATTCTAAAGGATTCCCCAAGGCATTTATTTCCCTCAGGGTGTGCTAGTTATAAATAAGTATTTATATCCCGCCTTTTCTTCAAGGAGCCCCAAGTAATGTACACCACTCCCTGACTGCCCATCCCGGGGGGGGGGGTCACAATGGGTTTGTGAAGTTACGGCGCAAGAGTGGGTGAGTGTGGATTGAAACCCAGGTCTCTCATTTCTAGTCTTCTGCTCTAAGCATTAGGCTACATTCACTCGAGTAATCATTTTGATTTTGTTAATAGGTGTAGGGCAGGCATAGGCAAACTCAGCCCTCCAGATGTTTTGGGACTACAGCTCCCATCATCCCTGACCACTGGTCCTGTTAGCTAGGGATGATGGGAGTTGTAGTCCCAAAACATCTGGAGGGCCGACTTTGCCTATGCCTAGTGTAGGGTCAACAGAGTATTAGATCACTCTTTAGTTCAGGAGAGTTTGTTTTAGTCCTACTCTTGGTGTAGGACAGTTGGGTTGGTGTAAAACAGTTGCACTGAAAACTAGTGGGCAAAGTCAGGTGACCATGCTCTGTTTGGCATAAGCTTTCACAGAACAGACTAACAGACTTGCTCACATAATATATAATATATATATAAATATATAATCTTGGAATTGCCATTTCTGTTTAACTGTACCACCTTATTATTATTATTATTATTATTATTATTATTATTATTATTATTATTATCATCATCATCAATAAGTAAATCCTACTGAGTTCAATTGCTCTTTTTTTAAAGATATAAGTAAATGAAAGTTAGTACTTGATAATGAAGAGGTTTAAAACTACTAATATTGGCCACAACATCATCATGAACTATCATAAACAATTCGCGTCAATCCAGCTGAGGTTATTTACAGGTAAATCCCATTGAAGCCAATAGGATTTAAGTTAGTTAAAGGTAAAGGTCCGGTCATGGCCGACTCTGGGGTTGCGGTGCTCATCTCGTTTTATTGGCCGAGGGAGCCGGTGTACAGTTTCCGGGTCATGTGGCCAGCATGACTAAGCCACTTCTGGTGAACCAGAAGTGTGCATGGAAACGCCGTTTACCTTCCCGCTGGAGCGGTACCTATTTATCTACTTGCACTATGACGTGCTTTCAAACTTCTAAGTTAGTTAGGACTAACATATTCCACTGAATTTAATGTGCTGTCAGAAGGATCCTAAGCACCTTTTCTCAGAAATAAGTCCTATTGGGTTCTGTGGGATTTACATTTTCAGGTAAGGATGATTACTTTAGCTGAACTGGGGTCATTGGCTCTTAATCCTTTTAGATAACTACCATCATGCAACTCTTAATTTAGTAAGTGATTGTGAACAATGGACAAATGGCATGTTAGGACTGAAGGTTACTAGGGACCAATAAATGATCACAAGAAAAGGCCTGCTGGATCAGGCCAAAGGCCCGATCCAGTCCAACATCTTGTTGTCACAATGGCCAGCCAGATACCTTTGGGAAGCCCAAATGTGGTCTCCCCAACTGTGATTTCCAAAAACTAGTATCACATGCACAGTGCTTTCAGCAGTGGAGGAAGAACATACCACTATCTTCTATGAATTTGCCTATTCCTCTTTCAATATGAAAAAGTAAGCAATGGGACGTCATTCTGAATATTAATATGCTTAATATGTGTGGTGTAGTGGTTAAGAGCGGTAGTCACGTAATCTGGGGAACCGGGTTCGCGTCTCCGCTCCTCCACATGCAGCTGCTGGGTGACCTTGGGTCAGTCACACTTCTTTGAAGTCTCTCAGCCCCACTCACCTCACAGAGTGTTTGTTGTGGGGGAGGAAGGGAAAGGAGATTGTTAGCCGCTTTGAGACTCCTGAAGGGGAGTGAAAGGCGGGATATCAAATCCAAACTCTTCTTCTTCTTCTTCTTCTTCTTAGACTACACTACAACCAGTCATATATATTGTGTATGCATTAATACTAGGTGAACATAAATAGCATAGACAGAATTGTAGTGAATGGACTCTAATGTCTGCCACCCATAGCCTTTGGTTGATGCCTGCCAGGTTTCTATAAATCTATACAAAATGCATGTAAATGAAACATATGAACATTTCATTCAGTTCTTCAGCTTGCATTATAATTTGAAGGCAGAATTCAGTGCTAAATGAGTTACCCACCCCTAATGTTGCTGACAAGATACTAAGTAAGTAATGAGCCTTGCATTGTTTACTGGAAGCAAGTCCTTAATTTTTAACTGCAAAACTAACATTTCCAGCACTCCTATTAACAGGACATGTTAACAGCGGTGCAAACCTCAAAACAGTTTCACGTGCTTTTTTATTCTAACATTAATTTGCTAGAGGTCATGAAACACTTGTACTTGGTAGCCATTTGTTTAATGAGACATTTTCATATTAGTGAATGAAGTAGATTGCGGGCAGGATTTTGTTTTCCTTTTATTTCCTTCATTAGGAAGACTATTATGGCTGTATACGAGGCCAGATGGAAACCATAACATCTTTTTTATCTGCTACCTTCCCTTTAATGAAGCCACAGGACAATATCAAATCTGCAGGCGTAGCAGAGTTTTAATATAATCGTTGATTGCCCCACTCTCATTTTGCGATAATCTGCAATATGCAAATTCACACTCAACACTTTTCCATGTGGGTATACCTACGAACACTAGAAAGATTTTATGGAAATTTTAAATTTGCATGAAGCCCTTTTAATAATGAAGCAGTCCCTCATATCGAATGCTCTGCGGTCAATTTCCAGTTTGACTTGAAGCAACTTTAAACAACATTGCCATTTGTTTTCAATAAGTAGCAGCAAGAAGATGGTTGCCTTTCCCCTCTAATGATGTTCGGAAATATTTTGGCTTTGGCATATAGAATTCCCTACCTGCCATTGGGTAGAAAGCCTGAAACTACTATTTCTGAAGCAGGGTCTCCAGCTTCCTAGAGCTGTCCAATCAGCACGAAAGAGGAGCATTTTAGCCAATGAGAATAAGCCTTCACATCATGTGTGTTGATCAAAGCCAATCAGAATAAAAGGTGAGTCAACTACTGAGAATGGACTCCCACGGTCACTCTGGAGAAAGCATGTGGGGGAAACCCTGGAAAGGAGTTGTCCTGCATGCTCCATATCTAAGCATTTAGGAACACCAAAAACACAGGGTGCTTCAGTTTCAAGAGAATGGTGTGTGTGTTCTGTAGCATACACTGGAACCTCAAGGAAAACACAGCACAAGTCACTCTGAAAGAAGATACAGTCCAAATCATTTGCCCATGTAAATGCACAGAAAACAGGAGGTCTATCTGAAAGGAAACACACAGAGATCCACATTAATTATTGCAACTCGTCTCTGATTATCCAATAATCTCATAATTATACAACAACAATAATTTTAGAAGGTTATATAAACTTAGAAGGGGGCATGGCTGTGAGGGTGTGTGGCTTTGATTATTATGAAGGGACCTTTCTGAATTTGCTTCTAGACTGCTTCCAGAAAGCGAGGCATATCTCCCTCAGAACCTGCTGCTTATTTCCCTTGTAAGTGACAAAGTAGTGTTCAACTACCTACCTGCAAACCATCTGTCTTGTCCTTATGGACTGCTCACTCAGCTTTGATCCAGTAACTTCTTCTGTGATTTTACCTTTGACCATGTGTCCAGCCACAATCACCTAAACTGGCTGCTATCGTCCAAACTTGTTGCATTCTTCTTCTCCACGTGCCCTACTTCTGCTATATCTTCTGAACTGGCTCAATTCCAACCTCAACATTATCCAAACCAATAGTGGTTTCATGCTATGTGTCATGCTATGCTATTCATGTGCCAGTTTGAAGGCCCATTTCCCTGCCACTTGTGCAGAGCTGAAATACGTTGCCAGCCACAAGCCATCCTACAGGGGATTCTGCTTGATTTCTAAGCTGAAGCACAGTACAAGGATCCTCCAGAAATGACTTGCATTTGAAACAAAAGAAGGCAGCTGGTGGACAAACAGGTCAATTTTTCTCATTAAGGTGCAGGAAAAACAGGCTGCTGTATCCTGCGTGCCCTTGCCACCTATTGCAGAGAAGGCAAAACAGACTTATCAGACAAGGTCATTCTGCATGGCAGTATGCAATTTCTGCCTCTCCTCTTCATTAAGCCACGGGGGTAACTAGAAAGAAGCTGGTGGCTCTTCATCACTGCTATAGAAGGCAGTATCAAAGAAGACTGTCAAGGGCTCATTTGAAATTCCATGCAAGTCAGAAAACAATCAGTGTGTGCTTGTGCTCTCTCTAACCCCTCTCTGGTTTCCCTTATTTTCTGATCACTGTTGCTGTGAAATATTTAGTCTATCGTTATTTATTTATTTTGATTGCAGGTCTGTAGTTATAGCTTTGCTGGAAGAGCGGGTGGGGAAAACCGCAATGGAAAAAATTAACAGGAAGAATTTTCTAAAATAAAATTGAGAAAAGCATTTGTGTTTGATCCCTTAACTCAGGGGTGGGGGACCTGTGGCCCTCTAGAATCCAGCTCCATTCAACCTCAGCCCCCATATACTATAGAGCTAGCTTACTATGTTTTGAAGTGAGACAATGAACATGGTAAACATGGCATTAAAATCATTGAAGTAGTACAGATTGCCATTTATTTTTATTCATTAAATTTGTAAACTTTCCTTCATCCGTAGATCTCAGGGCAGTTCAGAAATACAAGATAAAAGCACAAAACATATAATAAAAACAAAAACAAAATAAACCAGTAAACCCCTCACGCAAACAGATTTAAAAGGGTATAGGATGTTAATCAGCCAAAGGCCTGAAAAACATTTTCACTTGGCACCTATTGGTGTATAATGAAGGTGCCAGGTGAGCCTCTCTGGGGAGAAAATTCCACAAATGGGGAGCCACTGTGAAAAAGGCCCATTCTCATGTTGCTGCCCTCCAGACCTCTCATGGAGGTGGCACATGAAGAAGGGCCTAGGATGATGGTTGCAGGGTCCAGGTAAGTTCATATGGAAAGATGCAGATTTTGAGGTACTGCGGTCCTGAGCTGTTTAATGCTTTAGAGCTCAAAACCAGAACTGGGTCCAGAAACCAGACACTGCTCTGGATCCCCCTTGAGATTCATCTGCTATAACAGCAGAGTCAAGTTCCTGGTGGAGGCAAGCGATTTTGTCCTCAACATGTTTGCAAAGAATTCACAGTGAGCTACCTTTGGTGCCAACACCTCCTTCATATCAGATTGTAAGAGGCCTTGCAGAACCCAGAAAAGCTATGCCAGATGACATAATGAGGATGCAATGGAGGCAGCAAAAATGCCTTCACTATCACTAGGTTAGGGACGCGGGTGGCGCTGTGGGTAAAAGCCTCAGCGCCTAGGGCTTGCCGATCGAAAGGTCGGCGGTTCGAATCCCCGCGGCGGGGTGCGCTCCTGTTGTTCAGTCCCAGCGCCTGCCAACCTAGCAGTTCGAAAGCACCCCCGGGTGCAAGTAGATAAATAGGGACCGCTTACTAGCGGGAAGGTAAACGGCGTTTCTGTGTGTGGCTCTGGCTCGCCAGAGCAGCGATGTCACGCTGGCCACGTGACCCAGAAGTGTCTCCGGACAGCCTATAGAGTGAGATGGGCGCACAACCCTAGAGTCTGTCAAGACTGGCCCGTACGGGCAGGGGTACCTTTACCTTTACCTTTATCACTAGGTAGGCTTGATATAAGCCCCCACTAGTGCAGAACTGCATTCAACCACATCTTTCCTCCACACATGTCTGAACCACCTCCAAGATTGTTGTTTTAACCCTAAGCTGTGGGGAAACATTTTCCAGCCACCCCCACCCCAGTACGCCATGACACATTGCTGAGGAGGGTGTCCTAACTGTCAAGGGAAGTTTCTGTGAATGTGGGCGGCGGGGGGGGGGGGGAGTTGCAGACAACTCCAGGTTGTGGGGAGAGAATGAGAAGCTTTCCTTCTGTGAACTTCCTTAAATGAACTTATTTTAGGATTGAAGCCATGGGGTTTATATTAATATAGTTATAAATTGTCTGTTTTCTGATTACTGCTTTTATTTTATTTTCTTTTACCAGTACTTCTCAGCAGGGACTTCTTAATTTACTGGAAAAAAAGCTTCATGAATGGTAGAACTGGAAAAAACACGCTGCATTATTAAGAAAGGAAATGATTTGGGCTGCCATTAATGATGTGTTGTTTGTGCCTCAGGCGCCCCTTGGAGTGGTCAGCAAAATCTATGCAATTAATAGCACATTGATATTTCCTGTGTGTTTCTTATACAAATCAAAGGGAAACGTGTGATAACAGTACTTACGAGAATAGCACATTTCCTTGATAAATTTGAGCTTGCATTCATGCTCAACTATTGGCTTTTATGGCAGGCAATTATGGGTTGGAGGGGTGAAGCAGCAGTGTGGTAAAGAGCAGACAGGCATGCGGCTTGACCTTTTGTCATTGCCCTGGAATATGAGACCACTTGAATGGGACCTTGTCGTCCACTCAGGCCTTGCTAAAACTCCCTTCAAACAAAGACAGGCTGGTGGGGTGTGCAATGTTGCTATTGCACAGAAATAGCAATATATGGAAGGAGATGCAGAGAAACACACAATATGATGTCAGGAAGACATGGAGTACGTTTTGCTATATATTATGGTGGTAAGTGTAAGAACTTGACGTAGGGCAATAGTGTCAAGCTCCATGTTTCGCATAACATGTAACCTGCCTAGTAATATGTTATATAACCCGTGTTTCTCATAACACATCACGCTATAGAAATTATAGCAAAGATCACTGCAATTTGAGTTATTTTTCCATAAGTAAACCATTGCATCTCAATAGACTGACATTAACTGTTGTTTAAGCACCATACCTCGGCCTTCCCATTATTTGTTTGTTTGTTTGTTTGTTTTTTGCCTTTTATTTATTCATTCAGACTCACAGATAGCAAGTTATTTTATTTAATTGACAAATCAATTGAAATAAGTTTAACAGACTTCAGAGCCATGGAGCTGAACCAAAATTCTTGCTTTGCTGGCATGGAATGATATTATTTTTCATTAAAGTTTTATTTTTAATCTATTATATGCTGTCTATCACTGGCCTGTTATGTTAATCCTGAGTGTAAAGAAAGATACACAAACACCCATTTTGAGTGTTTTGTGTGCTTTCCAGGCTTTCAAAAGGAACTCTTTCAAAAAGAAACATACAATTTTCCAGGGTGGTGGTTTCACTTCACTAGCTGGTATCATGTTCATTATACAGTTTTTACAAACATTAGTAACAGAAATATGGTAAGCAAGTTACTGGCAGTTTCTGCCCACTTCCTTAGACATCTCTTATCCATTGGGTAAACTGCTATGATGGAATCAAACAGTTGTAAAAAATTCCATTTTCTCAAGAGGAAGCTTTCAAGAAGATAACACAGTTATGAAATATGCTGTTTCTGTGAGTAAAATGAAAGGTCATTTTGGCTGGGAAACAATCTGCTATGTGCTATTAACATGACACCAGAGAAAGGCAGGAAGGACAAGGGACAAAAAATCTCAAAAGTAAGAAATAGAAATTAAAAGATGGAAGGAATAAAGTGACAAGACCTAAGGTCAGAAGAACAAGGGAAGCTAGTAAATGATCAGGGGAAGGGAGAAACAGGGGGTGACACAGATGGCATGGAGGATTTGCAGTTAGTTGACTGACTGAATCCAAAGTGTACCAACTAATGGCTCCAGTGTGGTATAGTGGTTAAGAGCAGTGGACTCGTAATCTAGTGGACCGGGTTCGATTCCCTTCTCCTCCACATGCAGCTGCTGGGTGACCTGGGGCTAGTCACACTTCTCTGAAGTCTCTCAGCCTCACTCTCTTCAGAGTGTTTGTTGTGGGGGAGGAAGGGAAAGGAAATTGTTAGCCACTTTGAGGGTAGTGATAAAGTGGGATATCAAATCCAAACTACTACTCCTCCTCCTCCTCCTCCTCCTCCTCCTCCTCCTCCTCCTCCTCTTCTTCTTCTTCTTCTTCTTCCTCATGATCCTGGAAAAAAGTGACAAGTGGAGTGCCACAGGGTTCTGTCCTGGGCCGGTTGTTGTTCAACATCTTTATAAACTTGTTGAATGAAGGTATTGAGGGGATACTCATCAAATTTGCAGATGACACCAAACTACAGAGGGGTAGTCAGTGCTGCTGAAGACAAAATCGGGATTCAAGATAACCTTAAACAGATTAGAGAACTGGGCCAAAACTAACAAAATGAATTTTAATAGGGACAAATGTCAGGTTCTACACTTAGGCAGCAAGAACTAGCTGCACAAATATAAGGTGGAAGAAACCCAGCTTACCTTTAGCACATGTGAAAAGGATCTAGGGATCTTAGTAGACCACAAGCTTAACATCAGTCAACAGTGTGATGCAGCAAGAACAAAAGCTAATGCTATCCTAGGCTGCATCAACAGAAGTATAGTGTCCAGATCAAGTGAAGTCATAGTACGGTACTTCTCTATTCTGCCTTTGTCAGACCATACATGGCCCAGCGCTGGGTGCCACAATTTAAGAAGGATGTTGACAAATGTTTGCAGAGGAGGGCAATCAAGATGATCAAGGGTCTGGAAACCAAGCCTTATGAGGAACACTTGAAGGAGCTGGGTATGTTTAACCTGGAAAAGAGGAGAATGAGAAAGATATGATAGCCATCTTCAAATAACTTGAAGTCCGTCACATGGAGGATGGAACAAGCTTGTTTTCTCCTGCTCTGGAGGGTAGGACCTAAACAAATGAATTCAAGTTACAAGAAAGGAGATTCCAACTAATCATCAGGAATAACTTTCTGATATAAGAGCTGTTCAACAGTGGAACAGATTCCCTCAAGAGATGGTGAAATCTCCTTCCTTGGATTAGATGGCCATTCTTAGTTAGGATTTGTGCATTGCAGGGGCTTGGACTACATGGACTTCAGAGTCCCTTCCAACTCTATAATTCTATGATTCTATGACAGAAGGGTTTCTGTGCTGTTGGCAGGAGAAGGAGAGTTATCAGCATGTGAGCTTTAGATGGAGTGATTTTCAGTCATCAATGAATTGAAGGAACAAGGAAAGACTGGGTTGAAGGGGCAGCTGGAGAAGCTGGGCTGAATTTTTCATATTGAGTCCAGCTAACTGGCACAATATTTATTTCTAGTTGATATAATTTAAATGAGAGCAGCTTTATTTTGCAGTGCTCTTGCCTCATTTTTTCACTTCTGGTACTGCTTGAGTTCTGCTTCCATAGCAGTTCACTCACAGACTTGGTCTTATTAATATCCTGGGTGGGATATTATATTAAGACAGGAGGAGAGAGAAGGCTGTGCTCAGTTTCAAAAAGGAACTCTGAGTCCCTTGGATGAAGAGTTGTGCATTAGTAAGAGATTCCTGTCGATCTTGGTGGCTTAAAGAGAGCATTAGCTTTATCCCCTGTTCACCCTTAGTGGATCCTCAGCTAGTATAAATCAGTGAAGCATCACAAAGGCTAATGGGCTTTGCAGAGCTTTGCCAGCTGGAGGGCCAGAACTTTTAGGACTTGTTCTCCAATGAGTTCTTCACATCTTGCGATTTCCATCTCAAAGTGCTCTGGGCAGCATCTAACTTGACATTGCTGAGCAGCACATGTCCTCTTCCTAGCAGGATGGAGATGATACCAACTTAGAACATCTCTCTCTCTTCTCTCTTAATATTGCCACACATTGCTCCAGTTCTTCAGAGACCTTGCCAGCAACAGAGAGCTTCTGCTTAAACAAGCAAAAACAAACACTGAACCACCCCAAAGGTTTTGCCACAGTAGAAATGTTTTTGTTTCCTTTGAGTCAAGGTCTCATAAACCTGACCTACACTTAACAATGAGCAAGCTGAGAAATGGAACTGATTTTTTAAAGACAACCCAGAGGAGCTTCTCCCTTCTTTTCTGATGGGGTTTGTATGGTGATGGATTGAGTGCAGATGTCATTTTAAGACAAACTGTTATTTTATTTTCCCCTTGATTTTGTTCATTTACGGTAAGCAAAAGTCTCATCAGCCCAATTTCATTCTAACATGCCCTTTTGTCAACATCTACGTGCAAGAGACCAAGGTCTAACCAACAGTGCTTCTAGCCTGGCACATTGTTCCCCTTGGCAGCCAAACCAAGAAGCAGAGTAAGTGTGGGTCTCCTGTCCTTTTATAATGCTCCTTATTGTCTTGCTACAAATGGCTGTGCATTTCTGTAAACACGTACAGTACTTCATTTTCTTGGAAGGGGACTGTGGACACAGACTTCTTGATCTGAATGCATGTAGCTTTTATTCACATGCAATGGAGCATACAGGGGTTTTCTAGATAATGCCCCAGTATCGTTCTACCTATCAAAAGAAATTCTGTCAGCTGGAAGAACAGTGTTATTGTCAAGGGCATTCACTTGTTACAATGGATGTGTGCCCATACTATATGTACTATAGGCAGGTTCAGATGGTTGGAGGATTCTAGCCTTCTTCAGGTGTTTATCATGGACACATGGGCAAAAGTGTATAAAGGGATGGGGAATGCTCCCTCTTTCAATGTATCTGGGTATACCTACTTCACCTGTCTCCTTGATCCTTGCCCATCCTGGCTTATAAAAGCTAGCCGGGAAGGGCTGGGCAATGGGCTTCATGGGATGGTGGATGCTTCCCTCTGTGAGGGAGCCTTCCCAGACCCGCTGAAAGAGGCGGTTATCGAACCGCTTCTTAAAAAACCATCTTTAGATGCTGCCAATATGGCCAACTATCACCCAGTCTCAAATCTTCCATTCTTGGGCAAGGTGATTGAGCGAGTGGTTGCTGAACAACTCCAGGCATGCCTGGAAGAAGTGGACCATTTGGATCCCTTCCAGTCAGGATTCAGGCCTCATCATGGGACTGAAACTGCCTTGGTCGCGCTGGTCGATGATCTCCAGCGGGCTAGGGACAAAGGTGAGAGCTGTTTCTTAGTTCTGCTGGATCTCTCAGCGGCTTTTGACACCATCAACCATAACATCCTTCTGGACCGTCTAGAGGGGCTGGGAGCTGGGGGCACTGTTATACAGTGGTTTCGCTCCCTCCTCCTGGGCCGTGTTCAGAAAGTGGGGGGGGGGTGAGTGTTCAGATCCCTGCACTCTCACTTGTGGGGTGCCTCAGGGTTCTGTCCTCTCCCCCATGCTTTTCAACATCTACATGCAGCCGCTGGGAGAGATCATCAGGGGGTTTGGGCTGGGTGTTCATCAGTATGCGGATGGTACCCAGCTCTACCTCTCTTTCAAATCAGAACCAGTGAAGGCGGTGAAGGTCTTGTGTGAGTGTCTGGAAGTGGTTGGAGGATGGATGGCGGCTAACAGTTTGAGGTTGAATCCTGACAAGACAGAAGTACTGTTCAGAAAGAGAATAAAATTAAAACATACAGATTTTTCTTCCTATTTTTTGGCGTGGGGGAGTGGTTGTTTTGCGATCAATGTAACACACGCAACCAGCATAAATTTTATTATCTTAACCCCATCTGATTTTGTTCTTAACATAAAATTTCTTCCCAGTTCACCAGGTGGGAAAGCAAAACTACCAATATAATATAGTGTGAATTTTTAACTTGTTGTTGTTGTTTAGTCGTTTAGTCGTGTCCGACTCTTTGTGACCCCATGGACCAGAGCACGCCAGGCACTCCTGTCCTCCACTGCCTCCCGCAGTTTGATCAAACTCATGCTGGTAGCTTCAAGAACACCATCCAACCATCTCATCCAGGACAAATCTCACAATAGACATTCACGGAGAATAAGGCGGTCAATGGCTCTTAAGTATGTTATTCCTCTACTGTCAGATGCAGTATGCCTCTCAAACAGCTGCTGGGAATTACAGGCAGGGAGATATGCTGGTCTATGGCCATAATAAAGATTTGGATTGGACAAGAGGGGGTGAGTTTCCTATGTGCATTTGGTTGGCCACTGGGAGACTGAGATGCTGGACTAGATGGGCTGGAGCCATCAGGCTGTTTGTACATTCTTGTTTTCTTCTGGCAATCTCTATTATCTCACACAATAATCTAAAGGTTTTTTCCTGCTCTTTACATTTCACTCATTGTTGTTTAGTCATTTAGTCGTGTCCGACTCTTCGTGACCCCATGGACCAGAGCACGCCAGGCACTCCTGTCTTCCACTGCCTCCCACAGTTTGGTCAGACTCATGTTTGTAGCTTCAAGAACACTGTCCAACCATCTCGTCCTCTGTCGTCCCCTTCTCCTTGTGCCCTCCATCTTTCCCAGCATCAGTGTCTTCTCCAGGGAGTCTTCTCTTCTCATGAGGTGGCCAAAGTACTGGAGCCTCAGCTTCACGATCTGTCCTTCCAGTGAGCACTCAGGGCTGATTTCCTTAAGAATGGATGCGTTTGATCTTCTTGCAGTCCATGGGACTCTCAAGAGTCTCCTCCAGCACCATAATTCAAAAGCATCAATTCTTCGGCGATCAGCCTTCTTGATGGTCCAGCTCTCACTTCCATACATCACTCCTGGGAAAACCATGGGTTTTACTATACGGACCTTTGTTGGCAAGGTGATGTCTCTGCTTTTTAAGATGTTGTCTAGGTTTGCCATCGCCTTTCTCCCAAGGAGTAGGCGTCTTTTAATTTCGTGACTGCTGTCACCATCTGCAGTGATCATGGAGCCCAAGAAAGTAAAATCTCTCACTGCCTCCATTTCTTCCCCTTCTATTTGCCCGGAGGTGATGGGCCCAGTTGCTGAACAATTTTTAACTAAACCTCATTAAAAGAGGCAGAGGGAGAAATTTTGAATCACTTTACATTCCACACTTCTGGTGGTTCTTTTCATGTGCAAAATGCCATTTTGAAAAACTGTTGCCAGGTAATGAAACTTTGGAAAGTTATCTTTAAAATGATATAGAACATGTTAACTATACATATGAAAACGAAAATGAGTATGCAGGTTGCTATTTTCATGGAATTGCCTGTATACAAAAGATGATCTCATGCACAGGGAGGAACAAATCAGACAAGCCACTGGAGGTGTATGATCATATTATAAGCAAATAAATTTCGCCTGTTTATTTTAAAAGGGAGCTGCAGGGGCAGGTGGATCAAAACTACTGTGGCATGAGTGGAGGGGCTTAAGCCCAACTCCCTAACCTAGTATGCACAGTGCAAATAGTACCTGGGAGGTGGGAGGTTATGTTGGGAAAGCAGCATGGAAAAGGGTTAAGGCATTCTCCTTAGAACCAAAGTGATTACCATTCCCAGAGCTGTTTGTTAAAAATAATAATTGAAGAGCCAGGATATCTGTTATGCCTGAATTTAAACCCCACCCCCCACTTTGCATTATCCGTCACTTGCACTTAACAATCAAAGCCTCTTTGACAAACAGTTCTAATGAGGGACAATGCTGGCTGGGTTTTTTCTTTTATTTTTTTGAAGACTTGGTAAGAGGACACTCCTTCTCAGAGCACACTGTCAGGAAATTGAGCTCCCTGCTGAATGTTTCTTGCTTTGTTCTTGCATAACAAAAAAACCACTGCTTTAGTTTTCTTTCACATTTCGGTCACACTCAGTCTTCTGCCTTGACACTACTCAAGGCTTTTCTTCTTGGAACTTCATCCCACTAAGCAAACAGGCAAGATATTTTGCAGTTCTTGTGGGATTTCATAGCTCAGAACAATTAGAGGTGTGTTAAAACCATTTCATTGTCCAGTAGTGTAACTTCAGTCCTGCTACGACACTGTGAGTAATGGAAGATTTATAAGGAAAACAAGCTGAAGATAATTTTTCTTTCTTCCCAAGTTTTGCATTTATAGTCTGTAATCTCAGCAGTGTGCTATCAGGAAAGTAGCATTTATTGTTCCTGGTTTTGAGCAAAATATCACTTGAGATAATCTATATACAAAGGCTGATGTTTCAGTGAGAAGCTTTCAGATATACAAAAGCTGTTGTAGTATTTAAAAAACTGGACTATGTTGCAAGGACAATTTTCTCCAACAGCACAGCACTGCAGCTTTGTAACTTTGATAATCGAGCCAAAGTTCATTAGTAGAGTCTTTGTGGGAAAGTTCAAGGAATAGCAACAATGAATTCAACAGGTAGGGGTCTTTTGTTGTTGTTGTGAAGAGTAAGGAAGCATTATTCTTGTCATAACATCAAACTAAACCTCCAGATGCTTGGACCACTTCTCTGGAATCTATCAGCACCCACTGGAGAGTGCCACAGTGAAGGAAGTGGGCAGAGTTGGTGTGCCTGCAGAGATAGAAGGTCTCTTAGCTCAGCAGAGACACGGAAAGTTTTGCAGAGCCTACTAAGGCACAGTCCATGGCATCAGAGGCCTGTACTCGGAAGTGGTGTTGAGGTAGCTAAGGTGGGTCTAGGACCTGAGTCCTATCCCATGGACCAAGGATTCCCTCATCCAACCCCCCTTTTTAAAACAAACTTTGAAAAACACATTTGCTTATAGCAGGTATGGGAAACCTTTGGCCCTCCAGATGTTGCTGGACTAAAACTCCCATCATCCCTGGCCACCAGCCATGTCATAGGCTCCCCACATCTGGCTTACAGGATGGCTGGCAGACTGAAAAGCACAGCACTGTGAGACCCAATCCCCCACCATCGTAATTTGCCCCCAAGGACAAATTAATATCCCATATTATCCTGGGCTCAGAAAATCCTCTTGGCATCCCTAACCTAAGAATAAACTCAGAGAGCAAGGGTTGGAGTTTGCTTGCTTCCCTCTGAAAATCATGTACACAAGTCTATGCATATAAAGTAACATATGCAAAATATGTCATAGGCCCGTGCTCTGCAACTTTCAAGTGCGAATCAATGCTCTTGCCTGTACTGGGCACCCTAGAAAACACTTCACTTGTGCCTCTGCTGCCATCTTGTGATGCTTCCCAACAAGGGTGCCACTCCCTACACCTTGATGCAGAAGTGCTCAGCAAGGAATACTGGTAGCATCCATCAAACCATCTCATGAACCATTGTAGACTCTTGGGTTAAAACTGTTCAAGGTCACTTAATATGCTGGTGCTCTGCTCAGTCTTTTTTTTTAAAAAAAAAAAGTTCATGCTGTCATTGTCCTTATCATTTTCTCACAGCTCAGCAAGCCCCTAAACAAGAAAGTGTACGACAAATTTAGTACCATCTCTGCTAATGAAGATCATGAATGAAACTCCCTTCCACAATGTTGCTTTCAACTGAATAACCTCTCCGCATAGCAAAACTAAAATATGCAACAACTCATTGTTTTCAGCAAACTGAGCAGCTGCTATGTTAAATCAGAAGAACCTGACTGTGATCTTCTTAATTAATAGCCAAGGCTGGACCTACTCTGTGTTAATTTAACCTCACCGCCTTTGAAATCTTACACTATTAATCTTCAGCATATCCTGAGGCAGTAGGTTTCACAATTTGTGTGTGTGTGTGTTCAGACCAAACATTTCCCTTTGTTTTAAACTTGCTGCATGCTACCCTAATTGGACACCTAGTGATCCATGCATTGTATGCAAGGCTAATTTATGTATCTGTTCCTTATTCCATGACGGGGTCACAGAGCAGTTGGAAGAAACTAACAGGTTGTGTAGTCCAAGCTCCAGTGAGGCAGGGCCATCCATCCACCAAAGAGGATCCCATACCATCTATCTTATTGCGTGCCACAAGCAGAGAGCAGGAATTCTGCAGAGCAAGCAGCCCCAGGTAACTGAGCCAAGCACCACAGGAAAAGGCAAAAACACATTCCTCCCTGTACCCAGGCACACTTATCAGTCAGAACAAAATGAGCATAAGCCTCCACCAAAAATCACACAGACACACACGAGTCAACCAGAGTGGCTGGGGAATAAATAATAAATTAAATAATATAAATAAATACATAAATGATGATGGTGATGATGATGATTACAGTGGTACCTCAGGTTAAGAACTTAATTCGTTCTGGAGGTCTGTTCTTAACCTGAAATTGTTTTTAACCTGAAGCACCACTTTAGCTAATGGGGCCTCCTGCTGTTGCTGCCGCGCCGCCACTGCACAATTTCTGTTCTCATCCTGAAGCAAAGTTCTTAACCCGAGGTACTATTTCTGGGTTAGCGGAGTGTTTAACCTGAAGCATCTGTAACCCAAGGTACCACTGTATTATTATTATTATTACTACTACTACTACCACTACCAGTGGCTCATTTATACACCCAACATTGAATGTCTCATCAGTTAATGGCTTACATCTATGTACGTGTACTGTTTTGAAAAGCCAAGGCACAGGGTGGCCCAAACCACTCTGAAACTCTGGTCCTGTTTGGAATAAACTCTATAGTCTGCAGCATTAGCATGCAGATCATCCCCACCATTCTGCCCTGACGCTATCTTTCCCCCCTTTCATTCTCTTGAAAAAGAAGGATTGACAATGTGAGGCCTTCATGTTTTTGTGGGATCCCCCATTAATACAAATAAGCATTCATTTGTTTATGTAAGTTATATCACACCCTTTTCTCATATAATTTATGGTTCCCGATCAGTTAGCACTTACGTTAGCACAGTTAGCAATCCTGGCTACCCCTGTCACCAGTGAGCCAGGGCATGATGCTTTGGCTCCCTCACCTTATCCCTCACTGCCCATCTGGGCTTTTATGGCCAGCAGCAGCACTTTAGAATGGGAGACAAGCCAACATCCAGATTGGGTTTGGCACTGCATTTGGGGGAATCAAATGTGGAGAATGGATATTGCACTGTGGACTGGAACTGAACAGCACCTCGGTGCCACTCACCCAGGTCAGTCTGGCCCAAAGTGAAATGAGTGACTGGTGGTAGCAAATGATAGTGGTAGAAGGGCTAGTGGTGAGGCACAGCAGCCAAGGACACAGAGAAGACTGATACCAGCCCAGTCAGATGCTAGCAACTGCCCTTTAGGCAATAAAGGCATAAAAAGAAATGATTCAGATGAAAATCTCAGAGGAAGGCCAGAATTCTTTGCTTCTTTTGCTTTGTTTATTTATGAGGTCCCGGAGTGCGTTACAATAATAATAGATGCAATTATAGAATTATGTGTTATAAAACCATTAAAAACTGATCAGAACAATTCAAAGGGTGCTTCATATGTTAGACTGATACAGAAGAACATAGTCCAACAATTATCTTGGTGCTAAACTGTGTTTAGAGCTGAAGATCAGCATCTTGAATTGAGCTTGGGAAGGTATTGAGACCCAGTATGGAGTCGTTTCAATACAGGAAAGATATGGTCTTGCACTGTGGACTAGCTGCAGTTTCTGAACTGTCTTCAAAGAGAGCCCTATGGAAAGTGCATTGCAGTTACCCAACCTTGAAGTCACCAGGAGCAGCACAGATAACTATGGCTAGGCTTTCTCTATCCAGGAAGCTCACAGTCAGCATAACAACCTCAATTAACAGGTCACAAATGCTTCCATTGTAAATGGTAATTGATGTACATCTCAGGGGAATGGCCAAACCTTGAGGCATCCATTGTTAGCAGTCCTGCAGCCCAGTGGTCCTCACCCCTTCACAAGATGATGTTTCAGAAAGATGGATAGCAGGGGAGAAAATTGGTGGAGAACTTTCTCAGAGGCTCAATTCAAAACAGATTGAACCAACGAAAAAAATCACACATATTATTTTGGGCCCATTCTTTTTTTATATAGAATTGCTGAGTTGGAAGGTACCCCAAGGGTCATCTAGTTCATACCCCTGGAATTCAGGAATATTTGTCGCTATGCAGGGCTTGAACCCACAGCCCTGAGATAAAGCATCTCATGCTGTACCGACTGAGCTACGAGGCAACAAGGATATTGTATAGTTGTGTTTTCAGGTTTTTATTAGCTGTTTGTTATACTTCGTTTTAGAGTTTTGTTGTTTTTGTGGGATGCTTTGGGACACTTTTGTGAGGAAAGCCCACCATCGTCAAGCGTGAGCAAGTGGACCCATTGCTAAAAAGTAGCATGCATGAAGTGATGTGTTATGAAATGTCTGCTCGGGGTTATTGAACCACATGATTTCATTCACATATGCCCTGAAACTTCATTCTCACAAGCCTTTAAATGAATAAGCACACACATATGTGAATCAACCCTGAATCTTCCCGACTGACACTGCATGGATTGCAAATCCATAGAACTGAACACCCTTTCTTCTTGTTTTGGTTTGACAATTCATCATGGGTGTAGGAATCCCCAAATACGTCCATGATGCGTGTGATGCACAAGCTCACAGAAATTCAGAACCTCTCATTGTTAGAGGTAAATCTATTCCATTTAGGCTGTTTGCTTGGTGCTGACAGTTTGGTATGTAATACATCTTTAAGTGAAATTTCATTCAACTGGCTGGGACGAAGGCAAAGGAGTTCTACCATCTAGGCAGCCCTTCTAGCTTGATTGGCAGCTTATTAAAAAGTGCCTTATATTTATGTCTAAATGAGGAAAGATTCCAGACCTTAAAAAGCACATATAAGTAATAAATCCCTTCAGCAGTGCCTTGGTAGAATAAAAGGAAGGGAAAAGAAAAAAGAAAAATACTAGAGCTTCCCCCCTCCCCTTTTCTTTTTTGAATGATGCTTCTTCCAATAAAGCTCTGTCTTTAAAAGGCTGCTCTGGAGCAGAGAGACTAAGCTTTTGGCACATTATAATGAGATGGCAATAAGGATGTGAACAGCATTGCTTCAGAGCATAGAGTGGCTGAGAGACAGCCATATCCAACTGCTTAATAGAGGGTTACTGTCCCCTCCCCCTCCCCGCAGCCTTCTTTTACGTTTCAAATGGGGGGCTTCCTCAATAAAGATTCGCTAGAAATGATGTGGAAGGGAAAACTGCCTGACAAGTGAACCGTCACTGTGTCTCTGCCTCTAAGAATAGCATAATCCCATCTTTTCATAATACACTGACATTGCCCAGAACTTCAATGCCATGATTAAGAGAGGAAAGAAGGGGGAGATGCGGCTGACTCTCTCCGCATATTTGCTTCCTTCAAGTCCGAGCATCCAAAATCGGAGCTTGCTTGGCGCATGCTAAAAGTGCATCGCCATCACGACCACCACCTGGTGATCCTTAAATGTAAAGGCTTTTAAAAACGGCAACATGGACCTGCTCTGATTTCTCTCCCCCACCCCCGGCCGCCTCCGCCCCATCCTCCCATTAGCTCAAATAGAAGGGCAGGATTAGGCTAGCCAGAAGGAGCATGACGTGATTTAGTTCTGTTTGATGATTCTGCCTTGGTAAATGTCAGAAGCAAGGAACAGAGTATTAATAATCATTTGCATCCAATGTAGTAAAGGCAGCCTTCCAAAGAGAGCGTACCAGAGTCGGCGAAAGAAGACCAGAAGGTAACTCCATTGAAATAATGGGTGCATTTATTTTATTCTTTTAGTAGAAAGCAAAGAGAAGAATACCAACCTGCTCCCAAGGAAACGTGACAATTTGCAGGGGGTTAATTTTTATTTTTTTATTTTAAAAAAGCACCTGGTATCTTTTTAAAAGGCAGAGAGAGGCAGTTTGCATGAGCAGCGATTCCATGTTAATCACTTTGTATTTACTGCAGCTTGAGAAAGGCACATTTGTTATGCAGACAGTGTTCATTGTCGTAGCTTGATCATTAATGCAGCGCTGCCAGCAACAAAATGAATTAGCGCTCTGAATACTAAAACCAGCTCCTGAACTAGAGTGTGGCACAATGACACTTGCAGTATTAAGCAATATCACTGGGCTGGAGAAAGAGTATGTTTGTGACCTCTGCTCATTACAATCTCTTTTCTTTTTGAAGACTGCTCTTAAGTGCAGGAAATGTCCCTAGAAGAGTCAGAAAAACTGGAAGACAAACAGCACCGAAATCATTAAGAAAAATAAAATAAAAAATCCCATGTGAGTTTCTGCATTCTTCCCAGAACCCAAGAGAGAGCTGTATTGTTTCCACTGCCTGACCACATCCATTTTTTTTAATCAACAATTTATCATTTTCCCTTGTAACTAGATGCTTTGAATTTCTGCAATTCCAAGCATTCTGGAGATCTGTGGCAGCGCTGTGGAAAGGGCATGAATACAAAACACTGAGGAATCAAAGCCCTGCTGTGTCCATGAAGAGATGTCAGAGACATGTGCAAGGCAGGGTAACAAAGAGAATGCCACCTGTCACTCGAAGCACTTTCCTACTGCTTTGGATGTCACTGTGTCATAAGAGTATTAGCACCCCCTCTTAGAATGCTAGGCTGTCACTGCTGGCTTGAGCCGCTCCCCACACAAATCAGTGAACTTAAGTTGAACTAAAAAATATAAAGGGGGGGGGAGAGAGAGAGAGATTAGGCCAAGGCTGGCATTCTTTGGCTGTTTACTCACCAGCCTCCTACTCTCATTTCCATAGGGAAGGCTCCAGAATTTCATTCTCACATGCTTACAACAAGGGCTCCTGTTTATATCTGAATATTGGCTTGATCCTGTGAAATCATGCATTGCTGAACTGACACTGCCAAATTATTCTTATTCACTCATTAATAAGGGTGTTCTGCAGAGATATCTCCATCAGCCCTGTTTTGGCATGTTACCACCAAAGTTCTGCTTCTAGGACCTCCCAACTTGTCCCCTCCTCTGAGGTGTGGCCGGTATCCCACCACCAGGATCCAGGATCTCAATCGTCATGGGCGAGTGGGCAGCTCCCACCACTCTTCTTCATCCAGCCAGTCCCTGACATCCAGGGATTGAACCAGGGACCTTCTGCATGCAAAGCAGGTGCTTGACCAGTGACCTAGAGTTACTGGTCTGAAGCCAAAATTCTCTATTTTTCATCATAATTTGTAGAGAAGGCCTTGGTTCAAAATGAAGGGAAAAATACACCATCCAGCAAATACAAAGCCAGTATCAAATTCTCATTTGAACACTGTAATCTCGTATTGGAGAATATAAACACAATGCCTTTCCCCTAAACTACCAGTGCTTTTTATGAACCACTGCCTAGGTGTCAAAAGCTACCAAATTCAGCACAAGATGATAGCATTCTATGTTAGGAGGGAAACTACCTTTCCAAAGGGGAGGACGTCCTGTGAAAAATGTGAACTGGAATGAAGTGTGAATATTTCCCCCTAAATGGAGAGTATATCACAACAGATTGCTGAATAAGTCTGAATCTATGTCCTCTTTATTGTTCAGTGGCAATAAAGGAGGAACTGGCTCCTTTTTAAAGGAGGAAAAGCCAATGAAAATGGTTTTTAAAAAGTGAACTAAGTGCATTTTACCACAATAATTTTTGCTGTACATGTTTGGTTTTACCTGCACTCATACGGGGTGTGTGTGAAAAGTAATCTTCCATTCTCTCCCCCACCCTTACTTGTGCCTTCTAGACACATGGCTTAAATACCTCTATAATCATATGTCATCTAGTGATCACAGAAGCTATACATTACCGTCCTGTGGTGTGTTAGTGGCCCTATCAGAAAGATCTTAACTCCATCAGGCAATTACAGAGTGATTGGTGTCAGCTGTAACTTCTTATCATCATCCTAACGATTTGCTTAATCAATCAATGCTAAGCAAGCTGATCTCTTCATATTGATCAAAACCCACTTCGCATCCCACAGAAACGCAATGCTGATAAATGATCGCACAAAAATGAAGTTTATGTGATAATTGTGATCATTTGGTAGCTGACATCTGGATCGTTCCTATGCCAATGCATCAATGTAGTATATTTTTCAAGGAACAGAACCTGAATGACTCCCATGGTATTAGCCGAAGTTAAACATCTATGTAACTTGCCTCATTACCAGGTACTCTCAAAAGAACCAAATGTTCCATGATATGCATTTTTTCCCCCTTTTACGATGCTGTCCTGGGATAACTAGGGATTTGTTTTGGCCATAAACTAGATAATCTATTCTGCTTGAAGGGAAAGACTTCTGAATAAGGAACAGCTCCTTTCTTTCTGCAAAAAAAAAAAAATTCAGGAAACTTATATAAGGAAAAATTGAAAGTACAAGAAAAGGGATGGTCCACATGCAGAAATGTGTTTCACAGAACCAACTGCACATAATTCAAGCAGCAGCTTGAGCATTCACATGAGGAACTTTGAGGTTTTATCTCCTTGCAGTCCTCCAGATGGTGGTCTATTTCTGAAAGTCTTTAGAATTGTATAAAGTAATCATGAAAATGCAAAAAGATGGGACAAAGTAAAGACCTATGGGACTCTCCTCAGGCCATTCCTCTCACTGGCTCTGCTTTGCCCCCTAAGTGTTTTTGGAATGGATCTCTAAACTATTACAACACCTCTTGCTTTTTTGGATTGATGACAGATAAGAGGGAATCATAGAATCATAAAAGAGCGAGTGTGTGGAGAAACTAGTCTATTCCACCAAGGTAAAATTTTCATTTGCTGCTCTGCTTGTGGCTCTGGCCTCACCCACCACCCACCTCAGAATGTTGCCCAGAAGGAAATGTGGCCCCCAGATTGGGGAAAAAGTTCCTCACTTGATCTATCTAGTCCAGCAATATAGAGTACAATATAGCCCTCTTCTACTGTTGTTCCCCAGCAACTAGAATTCATGTTATCTCAGATCTAGGAGGTAGTATTACAGTCATGATACATTCATCCTCCGATATTTTTTCTACTCCCCTTTGAAAACCATCTCCACTTCTTGTGACAGCCAATGTGTCATTGCTGCAGCCAATGATAGAATTCCACCCCTTAAACAAATCAGAATCTGAACTGTGAGAAATATTTTAAACAAGGCGATATTCAAATAATTCAGGACCAAAAAACACTTAGTAGGTATTTTACATAACCAAATGGTGATTATAGAACAACTTGTATAGGAGTGCTATTTTCATGACTCATTATTGTTAATTCTTTCTCTCAATTCTTATTACTTAATTTTGTCTCGTTGGGTTTTTGGTTTTTTTAGCAGTGGCATATGGTGTTATTTTATATATATATATATTTGTTGCCATACTGAGAAGATAGCGGTTTTGATGTGTGTATGAAATTAGAATTCTGATTTACACCCCCAGTGTAATAACTGTGAGCAACCTCATATCTGAAGTTCTGTAAACTTGATGGGGCTCCATGACCTCAGACCAGCTGACCTGATCTGTACCTCCCAAAGCAATGTATGGAATGGAATACTGGCTTTGGCACTTCCTAAAAGTTCTGTTGCAGTTCCCAGCTCTAAATAAATAAATAAATGCATCTACACATTTAGAAACATGCATTTAA
The DNA here is from genome assembly GCF_964188315.1 of Podarcis muralis. Lineage (NCBI taxonomy): Eukaryota > Metazoa > Chordata > Lepidosauria > Squamata > Lacertidae > Podarcis > Podarcis muralis. Next base: position 70,073,212 of record NC_135658.1, on the reverse strand, counting down.
ATGCTATTTTTGGTGCAGATTAAATTTGTTTGAAGAAATGAGATGAAACGGATTTCTGGGTGACTTCAGGCAAAAGGGACAAGGACTGGAAATAAACTTATTTTTCCCATCCCTGCATCACTACTGATCCTTAATGCCAAAGTTCTTTGATCGTCATATCCCACTAGCAATGCACAAAATAGACCTTTAATGCATTGAAAGCACAGTTACAAATTTGCAGCCAGGTGGCCTGGTCTATCCACTGCATAATGCAAGATGGTGCAGAGAATGCCAATTCTCTCTTCTACTCCCTTTAACTTGTATCCGTAAACATACTGCAAAGGTTTAACATTGAAAAGATGCATTTGCACGAAGAAGCTAGTTTAGAAAGGTAGAAAGGATGTCTTCCTACTTCCTAATAATAAAGGCATCATTAGAAGTATCAGGAGACAAAACAGAGCATCCCACATTCCTCTTTTTTTAAAAAAAAAGGAAAAAAGTTTGCCCATGCAAAGCTCTTGTATTAATCCACTTCTATTCTAGTCACAATTGTTTTAGCTCTTAACAGGACTTTCCTCTTTTCCTCCACTTAAACTTGATTTTCCCCTATTAGGTGAAGGATGCTCAGACAGCATCACATTAATTTCAGCGGACACTGAGCTTTATCTAATTCAGCAAGCCAGCCTTTGTTAATTAGGCCTCACAGGACGAGCGATAGTGAAGAACGCCTCTAACTGTCACTGATCAATACTCACAACACAAGCAGTTCCAGCAGTCAATTACTTCGGCTTCAGAAAAAGAATAAAAAAATGATTAGCATTTCCTACTTTTCTAAAATATCTAACACCCCTGTCCCCGGTTTTGTTTTGCACTCATCAGTTTCAACTGCTGCATGCAAGCAACACTTTAAGGTCTGTCTCCTGTATTCCTACTGTAGGTTTGCTAGCAAAAGAGGTTCATCGCAGTCCAGAACAGATTGCTATTCAGCAGAATCTCACACTTTTCCGAAGTCTGTGGTGTGATTGATGGGAGAGTCAGCAGTCTGACAAAGCTGCAAAGATTAGTTGTTTGATCCTAGAGACATGGGCTCTGTTTGATTAGTCCCCAGAAGAATATGTACACGGAAGCTAATTTAATGTAATGCTGCCCTGCAATGCTTCAGAGAGTGATGGGGGGGAGAGAGAGAAAAAAAAAGGAAAGCCTTTTGTTCCCTGGACATTTATTGGCCTTGTGTATATAAACAAGTAAGCCACCTAGACCTTTCTCCACCTCTGCATCTGCCACTGTGGTGGACACTTTTTAACAAGATTCTGCCCACTTTTCTAAGCTTTCATGTCTTCGATTTTTATTTGACAACAAAACAAAAGCCAGCCACCCCAGGTTAAATATAGCACTGCTGTGACACATAGTAAACAACTTCCATTTGAGCAATTTCTAAAGCTCACTCTCTAGGAAAAGGAATGAAGAATTTGGGCTATCTTGTGTTTTCCTTCACACACACACACACACACACACAAACACACACACATACACACACACACACAGAGAGAGAGAGAGAGAGAGAGAGAGAGAGAGAGGATTTGTCTGTCACTTCTGTTGGTGTTTTTGGGTAATTTGGTTAAAAAGATAAAAGGAGAATTACTGGGGCACATACTCTTTGGTGAGAGAGCGCCAGCAAAGATTTAAAATCACAAAACATGCAGCAAAGTAAAGCGTGGAAATATAGCCCATTAGTCCTTTAAAATATTCCATACTAAGTCGCTTCAAAATTTTCCACTTTTCCTTAGCATAGAAAGGGACCCTAAGTTTGGTAAGTTAAAAATGGTTTACTTACAAACTGTTCAAAGGTCAGATTTGTGTGCTTTCCCATAGAGCAGCAAGGACAACAGTTTCAAAACTGGCAAGTGTTTCTAAATTATTTGTAGAAATTTGTAGAAATTATTTGTAGAAACACAGAGATGGCTTGCTGAAACCACATGGTCTGGTCTTGAAGCAACCAGCCTAGACATCCTAACTGGCTGGTTACATGATGGAAAAGAGGAAGGGCAAAGTGTTTGGTAACCTTTCCTCCTAAGGTGAGGGCGTCCCACCTACTTAAGCCTGGCAGCACAACTTACTCTATAGTCTTAACCCCTTCATGCATCAATTCAAGTTAAGCATGTTGGTTATATGAGGCTGATATATCACCAAAGCAATAGACACTTCCATTTCCTCCCCAGTTTGTGCAGCTGTAAAAATGAGCTTCTCCACATATAAACAAGAAGGAAGACTCCTGTTTTACATGCAGGAGTAGACAACCCCAAATCCTGGAGCCAATTCCAATTATTTCTATCAGGCACATGGGCCTCTTCCCCAAGCCACACTGCTCTAACCAGGCTATACATTATCACTCACCCTACTTCATACCCCAAACATGTTTGCCTTCCTGGCTGAAATATGTCCTTGGTCTTGGATAATGCCTTTTGCTTGTCTGGATGACAAGAAGAGAGGGGTGTGTAGAAATGAGCCTACTAAACAAAGGTAACATCTACACTTGCAACTCCACTCACTTCTTCTCTGGCCCTGAAGAAGAAGAAGAGTTTGGATTTGATATCCCGCTTTATCACTACCCTAAGGAGTCTCAAAGCGGCTAACATTCTCCTTCCCCTTCCTTCCCCACAACAAACACTCTGTGAGGTGAGTGGGGCCGAGAGGCTTCAGAGCAGTGTGACAAGGTCACCCAGCAGCTGCATGTGGAGGAGTGGAGAACCTGGTTCCCCAGATTACGAATCTACCGCTCTTAACCACTACACCACACTGCCCACTACTTGCATATGACTCTCAGAAGATTACTGAGAAGGAAACTCAGCCCTTGAGCTTAGAAAGATACCCTGCCCCTGAGTTCAACGGAAACATATGCCATAGCAAACCAGGAAGCATAGATACTGAAGATACTAAGAAGTTCCATGCTTGCCCATTGAGATGATTGGAATTTTCACAACAGGGCAATTCCATTATTATCTAGACAGAAGTAAGTTTTACTGAGGCCAATGAATTTGACTCCTAGGTAGTGTGTCCATAGGGTTGCAATCAAATAAAGTTAGTTACAGTTTTAATTTATTTCAACAAGGCCTTAATGAAAAAATGCACAGGTCACAAAAAATCCAGTGCTAGTCAAGATGGCTATAAATGTGCCAGTGCTGTACTGTTTGAGATATTTCTGGATAAGACTTTGGTTGAAATTTATCCTAGAAAGAAAGCCATCACCAGCACAGAAACATATGCCTATAAGCCCACTACAAGACAGAGAATAGTTTGACAACCAAACTTTAACACAGGATCTCTGAGCAATGTGAAAACACAAAGTTTAAATATGTGCACGCGCACACACTTCTGATGTCAATGAATAGAAGCTTTGACAAGTTTCAAATGCTTCACCATCTGAAATGAAGTAAATTCTTGTTTTGAACAAATGCAGATGCACAGTGCCATTGTCATGCAAATTATAAGATTGCCATTTGCAAACTTAACAATAACATGCTGATAAACTTTGTATGGAATTTTTAATGGATGTCTATGTGATGCTAAGTTAAAAGCAAGCAATTCATTCCAAATGGATACAGTACAATATGTATATATACATATTCTCAAGCTGAGGAGCATTTAAGCAGGTTGCAGGATTGTTTAAGGCTTGCTGCTAGGATCAAGATTTCGTTTTGGAGATGTATTGCTTTTGCTTTTATCTGGATTATTTTATTGTTGGACATTATTATGAAGTATCAGTGGAGTGTTTTATTGTATATTTATTAATAAGACAAGTTTTCATTAGTTTACTGTTTATGACTAAACTTTAGGTCTTGAAACTGTTAAGCATCTATGTAAACATTTCAATGTTGTGACAATAGTTACGGCTTTTATTCTGCACCCCACACAAGATGCTGTGACCTCAGGAACAGAATAATGGGTGTCACAGAGCAGAAATGGGTGAAGAGAGGCAACAAATTTATTGGCTACAGGAATTTTTGTGGGGTTCCCTAAGCATGGAACACGGATCAGTGATCTGAGAGCACAGCTGCTGTCCAATGCTCTCTCTCCTCCTCCCCCCCCCCCGCAGCCCAGCTGCTGGGGCCCCTCCAGGAAGTAGCCAAGAAAGGTCCCACTGTGGTGTGGTCGACTAAGCATTAGGGGTTAAACTGACTCCCTGAATGAGTGGTGCAGAATCCAGCCCCTTGAGCAAGATTTTTCCAGGGGTTCCAGGTGCACTTACGCAAGGTCTATGTTTCCTTTTGGGAATGAGGCACAGCGGAGACTGTGGTATCTTTATGATATATGGTTGATTTATACATACAGTGGAGCCTCAGTTTTTGAATGTAATCCATTCTGGAAGACCGCTCAACTTCCGAAACGTCAAAAAACCAAGGATCAAAGGGCTATCGGCAAAGTCTATGGTGAAAATTAAGAACTGCACCTTGGAAGCCATTTGACTTGCAAGGCACGTTTGAAAACGGAAGCATTCACTTCCAGGTTTTCGGTGTTTGGTTTCTGAGATGTTCGACAGCTGAGACGTTCGAAAACCAAAGTTCCACTGTATATACAAGCTGAGCCTATGATGGAGGGGGTCACAGCACTGACACCCCAAGAAGGTCTTGCTTTTTCCATAGCTGAAGCCTTGGATTCAAACAAACACCAACCATGGTTCTGACTCTTTGCAGCTTGCTGACTTTTACAGACTGCAACCTTTCCCCCTAGGTCACCTCACAACCAACTTTTAAACTCTACTTTTAAACTTTGCTTTGTCTTCCAAACTAAACTCTGAGTTGAGGGAGGGGCCCCTTCCATTTGCTGTCTTGCAGAGAGCCCCCTCTCTTTGGCTTTCCAAATGGCTCATTACCTTCCCTTGCTCTTTCTTAATGGCTCCTCTCCCAGGCAATTTCCTGACACAGGAAGCTAGCCTGGCTTATATTTTAATACTTGCTAAATCCAGTGTCTGACATTTAGTTTTCACCCTCTGAGCATTCATTAAATTCTACAGTTTGCTCAATCCAGGAATGTGGGGTGTCTAGCACCCACAAACTATAACACAACTGTTTCCTTTCAGGCTCTTTCTGCATGTGTTCTGCCATTGTGTTTCCTTCTTTTATGCTTCACTAACTGAATAAGTCTCTCTCCTTTCCTCTTTTTTTAAAAAAGAGGGAGAAAATTGCAGGCACACTTTGTGGCTATATTGTTTCTGTAAAGGAATTGCACCATTATTTTATTGGTTGAGAAGCCAGCTGAAACAGTTTGTCATCCGAGAAAAAGATTGTCAGCTGGGAAATTGTCATTAAAGAATGAAAAGATCCGAATGTGCAGCACAGTTTGTGGCAGCGAACATTGCTTGATGCAAGACGGTATCATTTCTATTGTTTTGTTTGTGTGCGAGAGATTCCACTCAGAGGTCATAGCAGATCCTCGCCCCATCTGTTTCTGTTTACGTGTGGTTTAAACTTGCCTTTGTCCAATTTGGGAGCAAAAAGAGAAGCAAATAAGAAACATTGCTAATGGACTAACTTTAATCCTTCGGGTATTATACCATGTGCTATGGAAGATGAAAGTTGAACTACATATGATGACAGACACAGCTGGAATCATGAATTCCAGAAGATTTTAGCAGGCCCTCAGCATGGTGCTGGTGATGGGACCCTATCCAGTCAGAAGCAACACCCACTAGTACCGCTCCCTGCTCTCCCCATGCTGATTGGTGGAGCAGCATGGCAGGCAACTGGCTACCATGTTAGAGTCCCCAAAATGCAATGTTCAAAATTTATTGTCATCAGGCATTGTGTCTTGTGAAATTTAGCATTTATTTTATTTTATAATATATTTATTTATTATATTTCTAGCCCTTCCTTCCCAAAGGAACCCAAGGTGGAAAACATGAAAACAATACAATTAAAAATAGAATAAACCTATTTAAAACCGTTGAATACATTTTAAGACAATCACATATTCTCACAGGTAATAATCTCAAGGTTGCCAGGAACAGTTATCTTTCAGCCACCAGTGGGTTTGAGCAGGAGAGTTGACCCATATCAGACTCCTGTGCGTTTTTTGGCATTAGTAATGCACCAATATATATTTTTTTTGCTTTCCATTTTAGCCAATTTGTGTTTCAGATGGCTCTTGAGGGATTTTTTTATCATCTCTCTGAAGCAGAGACCTTTGTTCTCAAATATTATATTACTGAAGTAAAAAAAAAAAAGTCAAAAAGCAGCACAGTTCCATAGATTCCCACAGTGGAGCATCTACTATATTACGTTGAATTTTCTTTAAACTCAGCAGTTCAAGATGCACACAGTGAGCAAATTCTAAATAAGGTTGGAAGAACTAAGAAAGGTCTTGAAAACATTATCTGAAAGCTGACCTCATTTACAGTTTCTTTTCATTGCAGTGTCCTTGCTTTCTAGCATAAAAAACCTGTGTATTGTAAGGTGCCCTTACAACACCTTTCCTAAAGAAAAAGAAAAAGCTATCAAAGAGCTTCACAAATGCACAAATATTCTCTGCAATGTTGCATCAATAAATGTTCTTTTTGCTATTTTCGACCAGCGAAGAAATGAAATGCAAGTGAGAGAGCTACTTGGAATTATTCTAAGCATCTCGGCATTCTATGGCTATCTATGACATACTTCTGTCTTTTCGAGTGGAAATTATAACAAGCCAGTTTGCTCAAAAGAAAAATGCTGAGACTTACTTATCATTCCCATCAGGGTAAGCAGAAAAAGGGCATTATATGATTTCCTGTACTCCCTGGTGGCAATGGAACCTTCTAGGCATGCTTGTAAGAATCCAGGCATGTTTAGGCTATGAAAATAATATCTCTTTCACTGCTAAAGCTCTTCACACCAACGCTCCTTCCTCTTCACCCAAGTCAGTTTTGGGAATGGGAAGACCAGTGGCAGAGATGAGAGTCCTCTCATGCAAAAGGGAGCAGATCCACCTTCCCAACAAAATGTATGTTTGCAAGCTCAACACTCCAGTAGCCCTCAATCATGCAAGGTGTTGCAACTATGACATATTGAATTTAGCAGAAGAGAAGGTGAGAGTTGAGGGCACCAAAATTGGGTCTTGCACAGGACACCGCTGTAATTTGAAAGACTGAAGTCCGTCCCTGCTCCTGTGTCTGAAATAACTCCTAGGGAAGGAAAGTTGTTTGTTGGATTGAACTTCCTATCCAACAATCTTGGATTGAACTTCCTATTCACTGAAGCTGCAGAAGACAAAAGGAACTCTTTCACTGCCACCATCTGGTAGGAGGACTGCAATGCACCCAGCTGCTGAAGCAGTAAATATTGCAGTGATCTACAAAGATTTGCCTCTGTGTGGAGCACACAGCTAACTGCACCATTGGATTAACTGTGAGGCTGAGGGGGGAAATGGTCCATCTCAACTTTGCAGAAAGTGGTGAATTTTGTACTTCTGGATATCTTTGTGGTTTTGCATGCATTACCAATCCCTTAGTGCTGCTCTAAATTTGTGAATTTGATAAATACTAATGTTTGGCCATATTTCCAGGCTCAGATTAAGGGGAGAGGGACAAGAAGGAGCACATGCACCAGGTGGCAAGTTAGGGGCAACCTCTAGACAGTATCCTGCATGGAAGAGGTAGGAGACTCATTCAGTGTTTCCTTGAGTTCTAGCTGGGTTCCAGAGGCAGGCAGATGGCCTCTTCTAACAAGCAGAACCCAGATGGGAACATAAAGAGTAACTGAGTGTGTGCTGTGGCCATAGTGCATTTCTCTCTCTTCCATGCTGGATGCTATAGATATCCACCCTCTTCCAAAACTGGCTGAAAGTTTCAAAATGAGCTGGGGTAAAGGAATTGCAAGGGTTAGCCACTGGCTATATGCCATTGTTACAAAAGTAAGCAGACCATTTATCTCAGCGTGATACCTTACTCTCTTGGGAGAAGAGGTTCAGTGGAGAGATTATCAAGCATTATGAAAAATTTATATTTTAATCATAAATCTTTCCAGTAGTCTGGTTATTTGTGCATTCTGTATTCAAGGAAAAGAACACTGTATCTGTCTTTCACTGGGGAATGGGCAAAAGAAAATCTATTTGTAGGAACCCTATAGTTAAAAAGTGAACAATTATTTTACACATAAAAGGACATGTATAATTCCTCCTTCCCAGAATACAGTGAATGACAACTTTGTGATTTAAGTCCATGAAAGGCTGAACCTATATATTTTTTAAAATAAAGCAGGATATCAAATCCAAACTCTTCCTCTCAAATAACCCAATTATCCAAAGAGGTCCACAGTTTATCAGTTAATAACAAGCAGGCCCTAACAGAACACCAAAATACCAAAGTGAAATGGCGACAACAAGAGTAAATAACTGTAAAACAATTAAACTTCTCTCATGGAATGTAACGGGGTGGCCAAACAAGATCCAAGACAGTGATTTCTGTTCCTATCTACAAACACATGATATCATCTTTCTTCAGGAAACTTGGGCAAAAGAGGGCACTATGGTTGAATTACAGGGTTTTGCAAGTTACACTCAACCAGCTCTTAAAACTGTAAAGTATGGAAGGCCTAGCAGGGGGCTGGCGGTGCTGTTGTCAACATCTCTTAATGTATCAATTCAATAGTGTCCCTCACTGACCACCTCTAATTTTTTAGTATTGTCCCTTTCTGATAGTCTCTGGAGAAATACTTACTGTATCTGCGTGTACATACCTCCAGTAAAGTCTTGTGGGGAACTGAGATCATATTGGGGAAAACTTGACCAACTACTCGAAAGTATAGACTATCTTTCTCCCAACCCTCGGCTTGTCTTGGGAGGCGACTTCAATGCCTGGATCGGCCTTGTATCCTACAAAATACAATATTATCTGGACTAAACTTGGAGGATGAACCTGAAATCTGTCAGAGGGCAGCAATGGACACCACCTCTAACCATGCTGGGAAATATCTCTGTGAACTTATAATTAAGCATAACCTTTTGTTATGCAATAGGCACAGTCAAGGGGATCAAGAGGGTTTATTTCCCCCAGACGATTTACTAGCACCATAGATTATATCCTAACATGTAATAATGTGCCAATTAACTGAGACACCTTTAGGATAATTCCCAGAGCTGAAAGTGACCACTTTCCACTTGAGTCATCTCTGACATCATTCGTTTCTCTTGCCTTTCCTAAATTATTGGATAAAATGGAATATCTGATACTTGGAAATAGGAGGTTAAAATGGAATGCACAGGTCCAAGAAAAAATGATTCAGATCCTAGATTCCCATGAATTTGCTTTATTAAAGGGGAAAATGTTGTTAGAAACAGTAAACGTAATCAGACTTTATGAGAACATAATCAACTGAATGTGCCCACTGACTGACTGACTGAAGGTTGTTTACTTGCCCAGTCAACTTGATCTATATATATGCAGCTTGATCCATATGTGCTATGTGCATAGGTAAATTTGGCAGAGGCAGATATGTAGCCGAGGTTAAGCTGCTTTATAACAAATACTGTATTTATAACAAATACAATGTCTCAGGATGTCCCAGGCTTTGGTACAGTTTGTTAATTATTTGCTAGTTACGGAAATGTACGTATACAAAAAACTTGTTAATTTCCTTGTTCAGGGCAGTACCTTTGGGTTTTCACTTAAGGTGCTGTCCTGCTGCACAGCAGAAATAAAGAAAGGTGCCCATTTTGGTCTGCCTTCCACCAAATATTCCTTGGTTTTGTTTTCATTCAAGAAACTCCCTACCTAGCAGCAAACTGAGTTTGTGAAACGAGCCACTCCCTTGGCACCGATAACACTTTACTGAACAAACTAAACAACATAGTATATAACTTGAGCTGAAAGAAACAGATGTGGTTATCTTTTAGGGGCAGGTCTTGTTGAAAACAAGATTAGATTCAATCAAACAACTAGAGGAAGACTTCCTTGCGCTACACAGGCAGAGCATATGGTATCTTGCTAAGGGTCTTGTCATTTTACCGACTTCGAAGAAGAAAAAGAAGAAGAAGAGGAGGAGGAGTTTGGATTCGATATCCCGCTTTATCATTACCCTAAGGAGTCTCAAAGCGGCTAACATTCTCCTTTCCCTTCCTCCCCCACAACAAACACTCTGTGAGGTGAGTGAAGCTGAGAGACTTCAGAGAAGTGTGACTAGCCCAAGGTCACCCAGCAGCTGCATGTGGAGGAGCAGAGAAGCGAACCCGGTTCACCAGATTACGAGACTACTGCTCTTAACCACTACACCACACTGGCTCTCAAGCTGCACCTCTATCACCCTGTCCTGGCAGGTTCACTTACTGACAACTGAATTAACCCTTAAGTTACAAACTGAATGTGCTGTTGCACTTCCGACACACTCCAGGATGTATGAAGTAAAGCAAGTGCCTTTGCACATACGCTGGATGCCTTTTAGCATTGCTGATGGTCTACAGCCATTTCCATCATATCGCCTGGGTCAGAGGACGTGATGTCTAAGGCGACTTAAGTCTCAGCACCTGTCATTTTTACAAAATCAAGCAACACACACATATATCACCATATGAATGCTCATATCACAAAAAGCACAGCTCTATTCATTGCTTCTTCCATACCAGAGGAGTTTCAGAACTGGCAATTATTAGAAGAAAGGTCCAACTTCTGTTGCTTCATAAATAATCCTGTTCCATTTAACACAGAACAGAGATTTATTAGCTGCCTGTATGATTTAGCACCAGGAAATGAGATAACAACTTTTTGGGCTATTTGTTTTTGTAATCAACAGGAAATTATCTCCAGTTTAAACTAGGGACTGGGGGATGAATATATTATTTGTAGAGTGTAAGTGAACTGCTATTGTCTTTCAATATGAAGCAATTTTATTCACTGCCAATATTAAAACAGTACTGAGACAGAAGTGCATTCCTTACACAAATAATTTGAGGCAAACAGTCTGTGCATGAGACAGGACCTGACAATAGCCCTTTATTACATCACTCCCATGTTAGCAAAGTCAACTTGAATATCTTCTCATACATTTGATAAAGATCAGAAAATAATATTGAAAATCCATCTTCAAAGGGGAATGATAAATTTGAGGGTCACAAAGCAAAAATGGAGAAACTCTTGCCCATGCCATATGTTGTTGCACTTCAACTCCCCTCATCCTTGACCACTAGCCACATGTTGGCTGGGGCTGATGGGAGTTGGAGCCCAACATCTGGAGACACACAAAATTCACCATCCCTACCATAAAGGATCCATGTTTACCCTGTCCTAATGCTGGAGGATAGTGAGGTCAATGAGCAAGAAATAGCTCTCAGGAGATGTTTTGGACAGCTCATCACCTCAGATTTTGGTCCCTATATAACAATAGATGCTTGAAGAAATCTATCGTTGTAAATTCTGTTACTACATAGTCTGATCCACACTTCCTAGACGAATGTGTGAATGACAGTTCAGTTTTATCCACCATCTTCCACACTTCCTGGGTGCTCTTGGTGCATACACACAAATGCATTTCAAAATACTTGTGCATGCAATTTAAATGTTTATTTAAATGCCATTTCTGTGGGGATTTAAAAAAATATATATTTCAAATAACAAATTAAGGTAGAAACAAGACAGGATAGACTCACTAGAATACACATGCCAAAGTGACATAGAATAGAAATAGACCATTACCTCATATAAAATCTGAAGAGCTTTCACCTGAATAATTTTAATGGTGGCAAGAATAAGACTGCCAACAAACAAGAACAGGAGGAAAATCAGGGATTCGTTGGCTCTTCATTCCACCCTTTTACTTCCGTATAAGTGCTGCATGATTCACTTTGGAAATCAGATGCTTGTGGAAAGTCTTTGGTTTTATGATAAATTAATTACAAGATGCTCGTGGGATGTACTGTAATCTGATAGCAACCTTTGGAACTGGGAGACAAATAAAATTATGCAAACCAAAGTAACTCAGAAGAGGACAACCAGATATAATCATGTTGCAGAGCCATCACATATAATTGCAGGAAACATAATAAGCCATGCCAGCTCTGCATCTGCTTCTGCTACTTTTTAATATATTATCCCCATACCTACTATGGCTCTCCGCAAGTATAAGTAAACATATTCACTCAGCTATGTGAATAAAAACATTTCTGAAGGCTGCAAAACAGCAGCAGAAGTATATTTTGGGAAGCAAGCTGCCTGTGAAAAATTCACATTGTGTAGCTCAATCTAAAACATTTAACTTGATTGCTCCAGATGAGAGCTTCAGAAATGGTACAAGGGTGGCCATATTAAACCCATACCAGACTCTGGTTATACCTTAAGGGCAGTAGCATGGGTACATGAAAATCCTCTTAATGCACCCATTAAGAGGAACCTGTGGTCTTTGTCTGAGTTTCATATGGATGGGGGAACTGGATGGAGTTAAGGTGGGTGGGAAATTCAGTAAGCCAAGATGGATGGGGTGATGTAAGATGGAAAGGGGGTAAATCCTCTGCCAGTAACCAGTTCAGACCCCTAACAAAAGCAATCTGCCTCTCCTCTGGCAGACTGCTGGGTGTGTGAGGAAGACAGAGAGAGTGGATGTGTCATCACAGCCACACTTGACTCTGGGCCCGTCCTGCTGTCAGCATATAACTCTTGACAGAATACTCTTGAGGGAACATTCCTCACCACTGAATTGGAATATGTATTACCAGTTTGGTACATAACTGTAGAGTAGGGGAGGGAAACTGTTTTTTCAAACCAACGACCACATTCTCTCACATGTAATCTGTCGGGGGTCATATGCCACTGGTAGGCAGGGCCAGAGCCAAAAGCAGAAAGAATAACAAATGCAAATTTTACCTTTCTGCAGTAGACTAGTTTCTTCCCACTAGCACAGCCTTCTATCCTTCATTCAGACAAGCAAGAAGAATTGCCAGAGTTCAATACACATCCCAGCCGGGCAAAAACACTCAAGGTGGATGCAGTATAGGGCTGGTGAGGGACGTGGCCTAGAAAGAGGCCCAAGAGACAAACAGGAGGTCTGGTTGACCATATGTGACCCCCTGGCCTGAGGTTCACCATTCCTGCTGTTGGGGGTTCAGCTGAGCTTCCTCACACATTCATTCAGTCCCAGGACCTTGTGAACTATCACCACCTTGTTTGATGACATTCTCTGTGGCTGCTATGCCACCATCTGTTCATTTGGCACACAACAGGCTCTACATGCATGCCAACATACCAGTCTTTTATGTGAGATGGGATCCTGGGACAAAGGATCCTGTTTGTTTGCAGAGACTCTATGTACATAAGTCATTACTTGTTCAGAGCCCCTTCAAGCACGTGACAAATTCACAGTGGGTGAGGGTTGCCCACATGCCCCTGACTTCTTCTAGTATGATGGGGTGCCCAAAGCACATGGGAATATAACAACTATACAGTGGTACCTCGGGTTAAGAACTGAATTTGTTCCAGAGGTCCGTTCTTAACCTGACACTGTTCTTAACCTGAGGTACCACTTTAGCTAATGGGGCCTCCCGCTGCTGCTGAGCGATTTCCGTTCTCATCCTGAAGCAAAGTTCTTAACCCGAGGTACTATTTCTGGGTTAGTGGAGTCTGTAACCTGAAGCCTTAAAACAAACAGCAAAGAACAGCCTGAGACTGCAACAGGGCATAGAAGAGAAGGAAGGCTGCTTAATTCTTTCTTTTCTTGCCATTGTTGTTGTTGTTTAGTCGTTTAGTCGTGTCCGACTCTTCGTGACCCCATGGACCAGAGCACGCCAGGCACCTCTGTCCTCCACTACCTCCCGCAGTTTGGTCAAATTCATGCTGGTAACCTCGAAAACACTATCCAACCATCTCGTCCTCTGTTGCCCCCTTCTCCTTGTGCCCTCCATCTTTCCCAGCATCAGTGTCTTCTCCAGGGAGTCTTCTGTTCTCATGAGGTGGCCAAAGTACTGGAGCCTCAGCTTCACGATCTGTCCTTCCAGTGAGCACTCAGGGCTGATTTCCTTAAGAATGGATGTGTTTGATCTTCTTGCAGTCCATGGGACTTGCCATTAGTTCTCTCAAAATTCATTTAATGCTACAGGTAAGATCTCCAGATTGGCATCTGGTAGGCCCAGTACTCAAAGGTCATATCCACACCATAAATTCAAAGGAAATGCTTATAAGACTGTAACCATTATCAAAACTAGTGCTTATGTTCAAAACCAAATTATGAAGGGAAAGCCAACAAGTTTTAGGAACAAGACAGATGTAGAGAAGATGTCAAGCAGTTCTGGAATCTTTTATGCTTGGCACTAATACGTTGCCATGGGTAATAATGTCAACCTTTTATGTAATAGCAATTGTTTGTTTTCCATTCATCTCATTTTCTATGTACTTTTAAGTATTAGTCACCAGCCTTATTTATATAGGGACATCTTTTTATAGAGCTAGCCCTTTCCCCCTTGCTTATGCTTTTTGATTTTAAAAAACAATAACACTGCTGCATGACAACCAGAGAGCTGGTGAAATACAGTACTGTATAATACTGTCAACAAGAAAAAAGGCTCCCCCTGTCTTATCTCTCCTTTTTGCCTTCCGCTCCCAGTGTGAAGGAAGATCCATTTTAGAGAAAGGGAGAATACATTATGAAGGAATGACCGGGGGGGGGGGGCGTGTTGCACAAAATTTACTCTGCTCTGTAATATTCACATAAAATGTCCTAGCTTTGAAAACCATTTGAAAATATTTGCCAGCATTTTGACAATCCCTATTGCTAAGATGGGTAGGTACATTTAAGTTCCATTGATTTCTCTGGAAGAAGTAAGCACATGGATTGCTAATTTGCTTCGAGGCCTAATTGATGCTGATTTGGGCCAGGAAAGGTCTAAAGCATCCCAGGACCAAGGATGTAAAACATAGCTATTTTAGCTACAAGCCACCGATACCCTTATTCTCAGGGATTTGTCTAATGGTCTTTTGAAGCCGTCCAAATTGGTGGCTGTCATTACATCTTGTGAGTGTGGATTGCATAGTTTAACTATATCCTGTGTGAAATACCACCTCCTTTTACCTGGACTGAATCTTCCAATATTCAGCTTCGTAGGATGACCTTGGGTTCTAGTATTATGAGAGGGGAAGACACTTCCCTCTGTCCACTTCCTCCACATTATGCAGAACCCTTTTTCTTTTTCTTTGAAAATACCTACTCCAGTGTACTTTTGAAATGTATTTTAGTCGATTGGTGTCAGGGAACTGACATCGGAGCGAGAGGCAAAGGGAAGGCTCCCAGATGATGCTGGCGAAGGGCCCAGCAGGGGGAGAGGCAGCTCGGTAGAGGGGGAAGCTAATCAGCGCAACACCAGGGATAAAGAGGGGCAGATGGGGGAATCGGCGAGAGGGCTCCAGGACTCTTCACTGGACATCAGCGGAGAGAGCACAGGTCCTCCGCTACCCACGCCCTCCCTGCAAAAAAGACTCCCGCGCAGGAGAGGAGGAGGAGACTGGGTGTCAAACAACTTTTATGTTGGAAGAGGTTTAAGAAACGCCCACTAACGGATTCTGCTAGCGACTGAGGCAGCCACGATGAGAAGGGCTGTGCAGTCAGAAAGGATTAACCAGGCAATTTAGCCTAGAGAGGCGGCAGTTTACGCACGAGCAACCCATACGCATTACAATTGGGTTATAGTTTAATGATACTATAATGCAGTGCTATTCATAATAATAATAATAATAATAATAATAATAATAATAATAATAATACCTTTATTGTCATTGTGCAAGCTGTGTACAAAGAAATTAAACGAGCCTCCCTCCCCACCCAAACACGCAATCTCTTATTGAACAACACACCACATCGCAAGTCAATTCTTCTAGAAAAAGAGATGCCAGAACTCCATGAGAGGTCCAGAGGGTGTCACATGAGAACGGGCCTTTTCTGCATGACTCCCCAACTGTGGGATGTTCTCTGCAGGGACGTTTGCCTGGCACCTTCACTGTACATCTTTAGGCAAAAACATTCCTCTTTAACCAGGCCTTTGGTTGGTTGATATCATATGCCCTTTTAAAATGTGTTGGGGCCCCCGGACGTTTGACGGTCTATTGACCCTGTGCCACCACTGTAGTTGCTTTCTTCGCTGCCACCAATCCGTTTCTTACGGGTACATACGGATTCCAGACAGTTGTTAATATAACAAATAATCAAGTTTATTTTATAGGCATGAACAAGCTTATGGTTTCAGTTATTTTTTCTTGGCAGTTTCTTATTCTTAGTTCCTTAACTGTCCTATTCATTCCTAACAACTTCAAACTGATTATCCCAACTATCTATCTATCTGACTCCACCTAATAGTTCCTCTCACTCTTTCACCACACAACTCGACCAACCCACAGACTATTCCTCCCTTTTCCTTCTTCAACTCCCAACTCTCAACTAACTTTTACACAACTCTTCCTCTAACCCTAACTCCTCCTATCAGTTTCCCCTGTCCAATCACATCACACTCGTTTTAACCCTTTCCTTATGACCCACCTAGGAGGCAAACGCCACAGGGGGGTTATTGGGTTTGTTTTTATTTTGATTGTGTGTTTTGTAGTTTTATAGTCTGATTTTATCTTGTGAGCTGCCCTGAGACTTGTGGGTATAGGGTGGTATACCAATAATAATAACAATAACAATAACAACAACAACAACAACAACAACAACAACAATAATAATAATAATAATAATAGCAGCTCACCATGAACACCTCCCTTGTTCTCTTACAATGGCACCCACCTGAGAGGTTCCAGCAATTTCCGTCTGGGGAAAAAACAACCCTGCTATAATGAGGTGATTTGGTAATGCTTCAACCCTGCTTCAAATCATTGCTTGCATTTGAAGATTATGTGAGCCATGTTGGATATTTTCTAAATCATTATGGGGCATGCACGTATGCATGTATAGCATAATAATTTGGTTGACTAACCATTTTTCATTGGAAGACATTAGAAGACATTTCATGCTGGCCATGCTGGCTGGGTTGTATGCACAATATTTCATACAAAAATAACAATGCAATCTCTGGTCCTTACTAACTCTGGAAGCGAAACAGTCTCCTCAATAGTGGGGCATCTGGTTTTAGCACTCAGGTTTCTGCCATTTGACATCTTAAAAGAACAAACCAACCCTGAAGATTGCTAGGTAAGTTCTCAGTTATGCAACAAACCATTTTAAAACCTGCTTTAGGTATTCTCTCTAAGGAGCAGTAAAGCCTCCAATATATACTTGAATCAATTTTTAATATAGTTGTGTATAAGAGGTGCCCCCCCCCACAGTGATAAGCACTTGGCTTCCTTACAGATCATAGCTACTAGCTGGCCTAGGGTTTCCTCCTTTACAGAGAGAGAGAGAGAGACAGAGAGAGTGAGAGATATCTATGAAATCTATACCAAAAAACCCCAAAACTTCTAATATAGGCTAGTTCCTTAGCTCAAAATATTTCCTGCTAAAGAGAATATGGAACTTATTTCCTCAAGAATGTAGCTTGCTCCGGGATTTCTTTTGAGCAAGACATACCGTCCTAAAGATATACCCGTATTTTTCGCTCTATAACACGCACCCGACCATAACACACACATAGTTTTTAGAGGAGGAAAACAAGAAAAAAATATTCTAAATGAAACAGTGGATGTATGATTTTTGTGGTTCATGCTGTGGCCACAGACATGTGATCTGACGGTGAGTTTGGGGTAGCCCAACGCAAAAATCCTGAGGATTCATGTGGATCCATGCTTTGTAACCACGTTTTTGCACCACTGCGGCCCCAGGCAACAGTGGGTGTGTGATTTTTTTGGTGCAAGCTGTAGCCATGGACATGCTATGTGATCTGATGGTGAATTTGGGGTGACCCAGTGCAAAAATCCTGAGGATCCATGTGGATTCGTGCTTTGTAACCAGGCTCTCTGTCCCTCTCTTCTCCCCACTCAGTGGCTCTTCTCCCGCTTTGCTGTTTCAAAGCGAGCAAAGCGAGCCACGGAGGAGGGAAGGAAGGGGAACCATGGATCCTCTGCTCACGACTGCAGCAGATCCCCCCGCCATCTGTAGGCATTCGCTCCATAACACGCACAGACATTTCCCCTTACTTTCTAGGAGGAAAAAAGTGAGTGTTATGGAGCAAAAAATACGGTATCTTTTTCTATCTGCTTTAGGTAAGGCACATTGGGACTGCCTGTTAATGTGGATACTGGTCTTGTGTTGGGAACTGGTGGAGCTGGTTTGGTGATTTTATATGGATATCACCATCTGTTGCAACATTTGCTTTTACATTTAAAGAACTTTAAATTATGCATTGATTTTAACCATGGAGTTAGTACACATTGCTTTATCGGTTTTGTCAGTGATTCTTCTATTAACAGCTGCTTTGAGGGGTTCTGTGATCCTAAAAAGTAACACAAATGTCATTTAAATAAATACAAGCCATTTTTTATATTTAATTTCTAGATGTAACTTCATAAATTAAAGAAGGCCAATACCAACCTTAAAGTGTAAAATACTCATCATTTTTGACAGCATGGGCTTGGGCTTATATGTCTGACTTATTTTGCATTCCTTTAAAGTTGCGTGCCAAGGTCCTGTGACCTGCAGTTCCCTAGTGGATAATAAACACACAAATGCGAGTATTTAGGTTTATGGGTTCAAATAGACCACAGCTTTATTGGTTATAGATGTGAGCTGTTTGGCTTAGGCATTGAGAGAAGCCAGGCTGTATCTCAACTCCTGCCCGCCTGCAGGGAGTCCATTTAAGGGTAAATTACCAACATGATTTACAGTGGTGCCCCGCAAGACGAATGCCTCGCAAGACGAAAAACTCGCTAGACGAAAGGGTTTTCCGTTTTTTGAGTCGTTCCGCAAGACGAATTTCCCTATGGGCTTGCTTTGCAAGACGAAACGTCTTGCGAGTTCTTGCGAGTTTGTTTCCTTTTTCTTAAAGCCGCTAAACCGCTAAGCCGTTAATAGCCGCTAAGCCGTTAATAGCCGCTAAGCCACTAAGCCGTTAATAGCCGCTAAGCTGCTAAGCCGCTAATAGCTGCTAAGCCGCTAATAGCCGTGCTTCGCAAGACGAAAAAACCGCAAGACGAAGAGACTCGAGGAACGGATTAATTTCGTCTTGTGAGGCACCACTGTACATCAAATCAGCCCCCCCCCCCGAGGGATCCCTTTTGGGGTTGTGGCATGGCCCTAGCCTATGTCTGGGCATCAGACAGAATCCACACACCCCAGATCCCTTTAACAGAATACCCTTAATGAGGAGGGGCAGGTGGAGGCTACAAACTTCCCTCCATCCAAACAAAGGCTTACCCAATGCTTAAACTCACAAAGTTGTGACGATTGCTACAAGGTAGGCAAAAACCAAATGGCTGGTGCCAATTTGCCAAATGGAAAAAATGCCTACCCAGCACCAACAATATGGCAGTATGATGTTTGTTCATAGAAAGTTCGTTTCAAAGCAAAGCAGAAAAAGAGGGTGGGTGTGTTTGGGAGATCTGACAAAGTGTGACAAAGGAGGGCTCTCTGGCTGCACCGTGGTTTAAATCTCCCACGGCCATGCTACCAACTGGCATTGATTGGTCAGCATTGGTCGGCATTGATTGGAGCCCCACCCAGCACTGGTGATGTGGCCAGGATGGCAACGAGGGGGACATCAATTCCCATCTCCTGCCAGATCACTGCAGGGGCCTGGAAGCCTAGCCTCAATGCAGCCCACCAGGAAAGATGAGCGAACTTATTACAAAGGAAACCAGACACAACGCATTCAGGAATGCGTTGATGTCTTACTTGCTTCACAACAACCAGTGTTTCTACCTAAAGTACCAATGCAATAGGACCAACATCACTCAAACAAATGCCATTCTGATTTTGGAACCTATACAAAACTCTGCCCAGATATTTTTTCAGAAGCATAAATCCTGTTATGACATCAATTAATTATAAATAACTTTTCAGATGTAGACACAGGTGCTTGGGCAAAAAGGGAGAGTGGAGAGATCAACTAAAAACTAACAATGGAACATAAGAAGAGCCTGGTGGATCAGGCAAATGGCCCATTTAGTCCACAGTCTTGTTCTCACTATGGCCAGCATGATGCCTGTGGGAAACCCACAAGCAAGACCTGAGCATAACAACGCTCTCCCTCCCCTGCAGTTTCCAGCAAGTGGTATTCAGAAGTGTACACTTCCAACCATGGAGACGAAGCATAGTCATCATGGGTAACAGTCACTGATAGCCTTAGCATTATGTGCATCATTTCCTTATGACCTGCCACTAACCTAGTGACTTGTTACTGGCAGAAAGATGTTTCAAGTATATATTGCAACTAAGCACCATATATTAAAATACAGTCTTTGCTGCTTAGCCTTGATCGTTCACTTCTCAGATAACCTCTTGGTTGCCCTTTTCCATCATGTTTGCTTAGGTTTGTAGTCATTAGATCTGACATTCATTCCATAAATTGCATACTTCAGAGAAATGTACAACCAGACAAGCAAAGGGCTCTCCATGTCCTTAAGGGAAGAGAGAGACTGAATAATGCTTATTACCCATTAAGCATTGAAATGCTTGTCCTTCAGATGATTTTCTCCCCCTAAGATGCTTTGCTCTTCTGTAAGGGAGCAGATTATGTTTCAGAATCCAATGGACTTACTTGGAAGGGGTGTTAATAGCATCTGGATCAGACAACATGAATGGATACTTAAAATGTAGCAAACGGAAACCCTTCTTTGGTGTGACACTGAAAGGTTAATTAAACCACAAGGTGGTCAGTGGGGCTGGGTGCACAAACTCCAACCAGTGCCACTGTTTCTGGTGGAAGGGGGCCATCTGCAAGGAGCAGCTTTTTGTAACTATGGAGACACCCCATGCATTGGAGACCCTGGAAAATCAGAAACTGAAGGGTGACCTGTGGATACAAAACCTCCTGCCTGCAAAGGTTCATCTTTCATGAGTTGGAAGCTGAGCGGAACAGCATGTTCATTCCGGCTGCTATCCCCTCATAAGGTGACAAAACCAACTGTATGTCTGAAGAAAGGACCACAATGGGAGTTACACAATTTCTCCAAGGGAGTCCCTTTCTCTTGAGCTTTGCTATGCATTTAGTCTGTGTCCTCAGGTGACTGCACCCAACTCATACATGACAATATTCTGTTGTGCTATATTTACTGCAAGTTCTTTCCTTTCCTCTGCTGGCTACATCAGTAGGGAATCTACCTAATTTATGGTTTGTGAAACAATAGACACATCAAAACACAGTTGCCCTTCAAAATTCACACTTTCTGAATTTTGCAATGCAGTTCTTCTCTCAAGCAATGTGGACAAAAATGTATATGCTAAGTAATGTGTGCCTAAAAATGCACATATTGGTGAAAATAACATCCAAAACTTTATTATATTAGGGGGAATTGCTTGCAAAAAATGTATATATTATGCAAAAATGCATACAAAAATATGTAATTAGGAAAAATAGAACTAAAATGCTAATGAATTTTCATGAGGTTTTCAAAAAAAGAAAAAAAGAAAACTATTGTGAAAATATGAAGAAATGAACTTAAGAGTAGAGAAATGGGATACCAAGTGAAACCGAAAATGACAGATTCTCCCATCCCTACAAATCAGTGAGTCAATTAGGGCAAGTGTTCTTCAAAAATGACTCTGTAGCACTCACAAGTATTCTATGACAGCCCTTCATGGCTGCCCATAACTGATCAAACTAGCCATTCATTTTGGTCAAATTTACTAAAGTATTCCCAGTCTGTTCCCACCACTGCATGTGCCTTTTCCTTCAGTTTCCAATTCAGGCGTTTGCCTTCAGAGACCCTGATTTAAGTTTTACATTTATCAGAAACCCCTTAAAGAAAAGATTTAGCAGGTAGGCTCAGGTGATATAATGAGCCAGGTTTATAGGAAGTCAAGCAATCTGGATTTGTCCTGGCCATCCTTCCGGTGACATTTACAGAAACAATATTACAGGGTTCACAGGTACTGAATGGGACACAGCTTGTGCATCTTATCAAGCAGGGCACCT
Source organism: Podarcis muralis (assembly GCF_964188315.1). Classification (NCBI taxonomy): domain Eukaryota; kingdom Metazoa; phylum Chordata; class Lepidosauria; order Squamata; family Lacertidae; genus Podarcis; species Podarcis muralis. The sequence goes on along the minus strand of NC_135658.1, from coordinate 70,051,234 downwards.
GAAGTACATTCAGAACAAGCTCCTTGTGTTTCCCTGTCGTATTTATGCAAAGCCAGTCATACGGTGAACATAAGAATCTAAGAAGAGCTCTGCTAGATCACACCAAATGCCCACCAAGCCCAGCAACTTGTTCCCACACTGGCCAACCAAAAGGCTATAGAGGGCCCACAAGCAGGTTCTGGGTGCAACAGCACTCTCTCAGTCTCCCTCACAACTGGTATTCTGAGACACAGCCCCTCTGATACTGGAGATAATGTATTGTGACTTTTGCATAATCACCAAACACTTCAACCATACACCAATTACTTTCCATTTTAAAATTCACAGTATAATTCATGTAAGTAGTACTTGTTACAGTGCAGTTCACACTACTTGCTCCCTAAAACTGGTTATTTATATCATGTTTCGTTCCCCCCTCCTTCCAGTTTTATACAGTCCAGAACAAATATTTCCCAGATTGAGAAAATGTTGCCAGATATTGTACTTTTAGCAGACAAAATGGCCCAAAAAACCCAGAATCTCATAATTGGCAAATTCCTGTTCCTGAGTCCATATATGAATTAATAAACCATTGGGATGTGCAACAAAATGTTGAAGTGTGAAGTTCTGTTTAGGGTCCCAAAGCAGCAGCCATTACTCTCCAGGATGTTCCATTAAATTTCCCCTCCCCCCAATTTTCTGTCATCCCACTCTACAAACATTCAGTATTCCATATCCACTGAGCATGTACAATGTTTACTGGGCTGTGTTGGGGGTGTGTCTCCTCTTAGTTCCCCCCTTAAAGATTTTTTCATTCATCTAAAAAGCCCATGGTTTCCTCAAGCCTCCTAAGACCTCTCACTTCTATATGGATTTTGACTATATGTATCCACAGTGAGAAAATGATTTCATATATGATCAATACTGAGATGTTCTACCAAAAATAAGGGCAGATAAAACATTGTCCCCTTCCTTCAAAAATAATGGCATATCTGGCAGAATCCAAAGTACTTACCAACTAGACAGATAACAAGTGTCTTCTGCTCTGCAGAACTCTAATTGTTATTTCCTTTTTCCTCACTGATGCATGAGGTGAAGGTTTCCATTTCCTTAGTTTCATTAGCCAAAAGAAATTACTGTACTGATTCTGCATCAGTGAAAACTTTTGAGACTCCATTAAGACTAACCTTGAGCACTGCTAAGTGAAAAATCCTTTCTGTGAAGCTCATCCACATTCTTTCAGAACGAAATGCACACAGGCAAGAGAAGGTTCTTCCAGTTGTTATGGCAATGGGGGTGTATTGTCTTTGACCCCATTGCCTTAACATCTGCCCCAATGCTGTTTCATGGTAGTGTGAAAAATTACCCCAAATGAGGTGCTTTTCATAGGGGAATAAAATAGTCTGTAAGCCATGTGCCTCCATTTTTGCTACCTTCAAAACCTGAAGAATGCTCCTGCTATGGCTGCTGCAATGGTCACCTTGCCCATACTCCTGAACATGTGTTGCATTATGATAAAACAGCTGGAATTCAGATTCATCTTCAGCCATGCCTGAAATTTCATTCTTTTTCTACTTTTCAGCTCAAGATCATCCTTCAGCAGATACATAGTGGATCATTCCAAGACAGAAATAATAGCATTCAAGAGGGTCAGGAAGGACCAATTGTAAAGTTTTCATTTTTCACTGTCTTCCTTGCTTTATAAATGACACCCAAAAGACACAGCCTGGCAGAGAAGAAGACTGCAAAACCAGATTAATACTTGTTTGCTATCCTTTCATCTAACTTCGAAGTTAACGGACTAAAAGTAAATCTCATACAGCTCCTAGTATCTTTCACTAAAATACTATGTAACAAAGCATTCGTGTTTCACCTTTGCACCAAAGTGTTTCCATTTCTACTACAACCATAGTGTGACAGAGGTTTAATCACATCGATCCAAATATATGGCTTGACAGTTTGTAGAAGTAACTTTGCACCATAGGTACTACCTCTCTGGGCCCTGGGCCCTTTGCCCCAATAAAATATTTAGGGGGGGCACCTCCAAGATTTTCTGCAGGTTGGCACCTTTGTCACTTGTGTTTGGAATCAGCCAACCTGGTTGTGGTGATTTTAATGGGTTTTTCCAGTCATTGTTCTGTCAGTTTTTACATTCACAGTTAAACCAATCACATAAACAGACATTTTTCTTCTTGGTCACTGTAGCATCATTCTTCGTATTCTGCTTTCAAGACCTCTATTCAATCTGATACAGGAAGCTGAAACTGAGAAGGAAAAGGCCCTCAGGAGCCCAGAGTCGATACAAATTTTGCCCATGAGAAGCTGCATTCTCTGAGACACAGGACACTTCTCCATGAGGTTTCATCCCCAGATAAAATTTAGAAAGTGAGAGGCAGGATGCAAATAAAATATCTTAACAAACCCTTGTTTCATTTGTGTGTGTGTGTGTGAGAGAGAGAGAGAGAGAGAGAGAGAGAGAGAGACGCGGGTGGCGCTGTGGTCTAAACCACAGAGCCTAGGGCTTGCAGATCAGAAGGTCGGCAGTATGAATCCCCAAAACGGGGTGAGCTCCCATTGCTCGGTCCCTGCTCCTGCCAACCTAGCAGTTCCAAAGCACGTCAAAGTGCAAGTAGATAAATAGGAACCGCTCCGGCGGGAAGGTAAATGGCGTTTCCGTGAGCTGTTCTGGTTCGCCAGAAGCGGCTTAGCCATGCTGGCCACATGACCCGGAAGCTGTACACCGGCTCCCTCGGCCAGTAAAGCAAGATGAGTGCCGCAACCCCAGAGTCGTCCGCGACTGGACCTAATGGTCAGGGGTTTCTTTACCTTTACTTAAACACACACACACACACACACACACACACACACATATCCATGCATGCCTACAGGCATATGGATATGCTGTGCTTCAGTGCCAAAACAAAACTGAAAATAATTCACAGGTGTTCAAAGATATTTGAATCTATTCTTCTTGTAATTCACATGCTCTTACCCAGAACCCCTCTAATAGATCTGAAAGATCCTGCTACATGCCACACAAGTCTCTGAGCAGTAAGAGATATCAGGGGTTCCATGCATTTTTCCAGGTTTGGTTTCCTTAGAATGGAGGTCAGAAGATACTGTGGTGTCTTTAAGATGAATGGCTTTATTTACATATACACAACTTGGCAATAGGATGGAGGGGCCTACAGTATCAAAACCTCCATAGATCCTGCTTCTCCTTAGATTTCCAGGAGAACCCAAAAGTTCAGCACAGAGCAGAGCTGTGTCTGTGTCTTCAGCTTCTACGCTACTTCCAGCTCACTCGCACATATCTCTGCTGTTGTTCTCCTATGTAGCAGCTGGGTGAGAGGGGTGAGGGAAAGGCCCACCCATTTGTTCTATGGGACAGAACAACTTAATGGGTTAGGCTAAATCATGCTACTTAACTAGCCAGTCCAGGCCATTAACCTGAAAGAGGAACTGGTTTGGCAAGCTTCTCCTTTTAGATTCCACCCTCACGGAACCAAGATCCCAGCTTTGGAAGTGGAAACAAGGTGTCAACCAGACTGACACCCCTCAATTCAGAACAATACATATATAGTCCATTTTTCAATCAGTCAAACCAGCCTATGCTCAAAGCAATGCCTCATGTCTCCTCCATTTTGACAGTTCCAATTGTCATCTACCTTCTGTCCCTCATCTCCCACTTATACTGCTCTTTGCTTCCTTTGACTTTCTATTCTGGGAACAGGTCCAATTGGTTATCTTATTCTTAACACTTTCTTCTTAACAAGGTTAACTCCAAGTCTTTCTGATTCCTCAGAATATCTTAACTATAACATAGTCATGGCTTTGTTAAAAATTTGCAGATGACACCAAACTGGGAGGCGTGGCTAACATCCCAGAGGACAGGATCACACTTCAAAACGACCTTGAAAGATTAGAGAACTGGGCCAAAACAAACAAGATGAACTTTAACAGGGAGAAATGTAAAGTATTGCACTTGGGCAAAAAAAATGAGAGGCACAAATACAAGATGGTTGACACCTGGCTTGAGAGCAGTACATGTGAAAAGGATCTAGGAGTCTTGGTTGACCACAAACTTGACATGAGCCAACAGTGTGACGCGGCAGCTAAAAAAGCCAATGCAATTCTGGGCTGCATCAATAGGAGTATAGCATCCAGATCAAGGGAAGTAATAGTGCCACTGTATTCTGCTCTGGTCAGCCCTCACCTGGAGTACTGTGTCCAGTTCTGGGCACCACAGTTCAAGAAGGACACTGACAAACTGGAACGTGTCCAGAAGAGGGCAACCAAAATGGCCAAAGGCCTGGAAACGATGCCTTATGAGGAACGGCTAAGGGAGCTGGGCATGTTTAGCCTGGAGGAGAGGAGGTTAAGGGGTGATATGATAGCCATGTTCAAATATATAAAAGGATGTCATATAGAGGAGGGAGAAAGGTTGTTTTCTGCTGCTCCAGAGAAGCGGACACGGAACAATGGATCCAAACTACAAGAAAGAAGATTCCACCTAAACATTAGGAAGAACTTCCTGACAGTAAGAGCTGTTCGACAGTGGAATTTGCTGCCAAGGAGTGTGGTGGAGTCTCCTTCTTTGGAGGTCTTTAAGCAGAGGCTTGACAACCATATGTCAGGAGTGCTCTGATGGTGTTTCCTGCTTGGCAGGGGGTTGGACTCGATGGCCCTTGTGGTCTATTCCAACTCTATGATTCTATGATTCTATGATTTGTTGTCAGCTTTTAATTTTTGTTACTTCGGGGTCAATAAGTTTATCACGCTGCCACAGGGCCAAAAAACTACCAAAAAAACCCCTGCTGGATTTGTCGAAATGGAACAGAATGTGCCAGAGACAGGGGAGACATAGTCAGGCCAATTGTCAGTTTTGATCAGTGGGGCCCATGACACCACCCTGGGAACATGCAGAATAGCAGGCTATAAATCCTGACAATAAATTATAATATTTTAATATACCCAATTCAATTGTAAATATATTTCTATTGTTTAAATATTTCTTAGATAATATTTCAAAAAGAAGGAATTGTTTGTCAATGCAAAAGAAAATCTAACCCATAAATGTTTACCTCACATTTTAATGACGGGTATTAAAGGTGTACATCTAAGAAAATCTACATAGTACCAGCTCAAAACTCAAAAGAAAGTATTTTTGGCAAGACCACATTTACAAGATAGGCAGCAGCAGAATATTGTCACATATGTTAGGTATTTTAGGAATGAACCATAATCAAACATTGTTTCCAAGCAACAAGCATTTAAAGCAGTTAATTGAATTGATGGTGAATGGATTTTTTGTGTGTGTCTTTCTAGGGTGCATTTTTAAAAAACAGCTCATGAATACCTTCAAATGACAAGGTTCTCAATGTTACAAAGCACAATTTTGGGCTGCTGAGTTTATAAAAGATTAACTACAGTCTTTAATTTCCCCTTCCCTTTCCTAAGCAGTGAATGGAAATCCAGCTGACAATTAACTTTTTTTGCTTAGTTTGGTGTGCGTCAATTCATTCAATATTATCAATTTCCTTTAATTATTCATTTGTGTTTCTCTTGTAGTAAAAATGTAACACAGGCTTTGATTTTTTTAAGGCTACATAAATCATTACTTTCTCACATGCATCTTTCACTTCTGGTTGCATTGCTGTATCAACAATGTAAATATTGCGAATAGAAATGGAAATGCTATGATTAGGGTTGAGGTCATTTTTCCAATCTGAAATTCAATTCTCCACATTTCCACAGCAATTTTCAATTTTAAAAATATCTTCAAGAACCTTTGTCAGCATTTTAGTGTGAATTTCTCCTAATTTACACATTTATGTTATTTTGACTAATGTATACATTTTTGCAAGCATTTTTCCTAATATATTTTTGCATTCATTAATGTGGAAAATTTGTTGCATTTCTGTATATTATTTTCAGCAATATATGCATTTTTTGCACATTTCCCCCTAACATATGCATTTTGTACATATTGTTTGATTTGAGAACTTTATGGAAAAAAATTCAAAGAAGTGTAAATTTTCAAGGACAGCTAGTTTAAAAATTAAGTAGTTTCTCATTGAACTACAAGCACAACCAAACTTTTCCGTCAGATTGAAGTATCATAAGAACAAACAAAGAATACGTATGTTACCCATTTGAACAAACAACTTGGAATCAGGACACATTGAAAGTATCATGGATTTAGTACTGTGCTGAAATATCATCATCATCAATAGTAGTAGTACTTAACACAACCATTTGCCATCAATTCATAAGGAAAGAAATCACATTCAAAAGTTGTGAAAGGGAAGGAAAAAAATATAATGAAATTTTCAAGGATGGGTTGCATGGTTTTTGTTGTGCTTGCCTAACTTTCAAGGTGGCCAAGGGGTGTTTGAGACTGCAGACTTCTGGGATGCTTACTGCTAAGTTGCACCTATACATTTTGGCATAACTGCTATGAAACACAGGGGGGGGGGTGAGGCTTGAGAAATGGATTCCAAAGATCAGGTCCAAAATTGGTATAGTGCAAAGATAATTCACTCATCAGACCAAACCCCACTTCTCTGTTCCATCTTTTCCTCTCACACACATCATAAATTGTTGCAGGGGAGCCAGAATTCTCAGGATACAGAAGTTTCAACCTAGCATATACAAAAATGCATACTTAAAACCTCATGTGCATTTCTCACAACCACACAGATCTGCTTAACCTCCAGACTAGTTCCTCCAAGGATTCACTACCATCGGTTCCTCTCCCCGTTCCACCTAGGCATCCCACCATCTAAACAATGGGAAACAGAGCCATATCTATCTTCCCCCCCTCTGGGAGAGAATCTTGGCATTCATATTTGACTCCTAATAAGTGAATGTTTCTCCTCTCCTCCCCCCACCTCCTAGCCATGTCAAGGCAGAGATACAAAATATGGTGTGAACTTTAGCAACTAAGACAATTCCACCCCCCCCAATGAGAAGCCTTTTCTACTAGGAATCCTAAGGAGAGGACAAACATCCTTTATACCAAAGCACCTCAACAAAGAGTCATCTGAACAAATGAGCAAGTGCTCAACCTTGCTAGATCATCACAAGTTTTTATTTATCCCTGCTCTGCTGGGAGATTTCAATAATCCAAAAAAACCCCCCAAAACCTAGGAACAGCAAATGAATGCAGATCAGTATTTCAGAGCCAAATATTCCTAAGCGTTTTTAGTGTCTAGAAGTTGAAGCCAAAACTTTTGTCAACTAGGCTCTAACCACAGGCTGAGGGGAAAGTAGCAATTCAGAGAGCTTTGAACACCAGGGAACATGAATTGGGTTTGAGATCAAAATCCTAAAATTGCCACTTGGATACATCCCCAGCTTCAACGTTAGCTATACAAGGGGATGATTCTGCATCATTTAAAGCTATTATACCTGCCCCGCTGATTAAACAATAGAATTTGAGGCTTTTGCTGTGATGAGAAGGGGGAAATCATGCACCAGGGTGTTCAATATATTCCGTTCCCTAACGCACTGTGGTACATTGTGCTGCTGAAGTCTGACAAGGGCAACCTTTTGTATTAATCCACATGGAGTGCCAAATAGGATAATATTGAAAAGTTTTCAGTACACTCTGTAGCCTGTGTGTGTGTGTGTGTGTGTGCGTGTGTGTATGTGTTTTGTGTGGGGGTTTTTTGCAATCACATAGGAGGTCTGAGGAGGTTGTACGGGATGTAATAATGAACCGGATTAGAAACACCTGCTGCTCTCTCGTAAACAGGAGCAAACCACAGGCATGCTGTTAACATTCCACTTTGTGGAACTTGGAGCCTGATCAGATAAATCAGTTTATTAGTATTAAGCAAATGCTGCTTATATGACAGGAAAATCAGTAGGTATGTCTTGATAGTTTGCCTCAAAACGTTTATCATTTGTAGGCTGCCCTGACATTTTCTTTAAATGGAACACTACCGCGGCTTGAGAAGACAAACAGGAAATGCAGATAGAAGGAAGTTAATCAAGGCACACAAAAAGCCATCTGGATTGGTTTTGATACGTTCTTGATCCATAAAACAGTTTCTCTTCTAGAGAATAGATCTCAAATAAAATGTTTGTTATTGTTAATAATAGTTAGTTATTAACTATTATTGTTGTTGTTAGTTGGCATTATTTAATTTATATACTGCTTATTGCCAAAATAAGGTTCTAAGCAGTTTACAAGTGTAAAGTCCTAGTAACAGCAGTAAGGCAGTAACATAAGAAGAGCCTGCTGTAGCAGGCCAGTGGCCCATCTTGTTCAACATTCTATTGCAGTGACCCACAAGATGCTTGTGTGAAGTCAGTTGTTTCCCCCCAGTCCCTTAGCCTACGGACAGGCAGCTCCTTTGAATATTGGCTTGGCTTCCTCATCATCCCTAACAATGAAATGACATTAATGGTATAGTCTCAGAGTAATAGGAAGGTACATTTAAGGCCACACTTGTAAACTGCTTAGAAGCTTATTTTGGCATTAAGCAGTATGTAAATTAAATAATAATGCTAATTAATACTACTACTAATAAATCAATTATGAAGAGCATTTTATTTAAGAGCTATTGGTGCCCCTTTCCAGGAACGACCATTAAATCACAGAGTCTTAGAAGAGAATCCTTGACACTGCTGCCCAACCCATTTCAGACCAGAAGACAATCTACTCTGGCTAACCTGGTATCTTCCAGATGTTATTGAACTACCACTGCCACCATCCCTGACTATTGGCCATGCTGGCTGGGGCTGATGTGAGCTGGAATCCAGCAACATGTCCTAGGTATGTTATAAAGGGCATTTCATTTTGAGAGAGTCTTGGGAGGGCTCCAGTAAAGCCATTTCTAAGAGACCAGAGAAAAATCCTGGATTCAGTTTCAGGGATTTCAGCTTAGCTTAGTCTAAAGAAGATCTGTTTTAGCATTTTAACTTTTGTATGTTTTAAAAGATGGCTGTAATTTTCAAGTCTGATCTTTTTGTAAACCTCTTCAAGTGGTTTCTTTTACAGTCAAGAGGTGGATGGATTTTGTGGAATAAATAATCTAGTAAATAAAGCAGATGAAATCATCTTGACATTCCCTTGGGTGTGGAACACTTCAATTTAGAGGAGCACAACCAGAAAGAACTGAACTTGGACTCGTTTGAACCTATTCAAGTTCAACAGGGCTTGTGAGGAGATAATAAACCCACCCTACCCATCTCCATTGTTCACTAGGTGTTACAGGGTTATTGTCTGCAGCAGGGAATCCTCCTGTACTCATGGAAGTGCCTGCACATTTTGAAACACTCAGAAATCACAGCTGTTGATGCCCAACCTCTCTGCTGTGTGGCCCGAGCTCTACTTGTCCAAAGGTCTTCAGCCACAACTAGTTCCTCAGCAGTGTCCTAATTGCAGCATCATTTACTGGAGCAAGAGTTGTCACAGATACCTGCTAAGGGGGCATGGGAATGAGACATATGCCTTGCTGATTGGAGTGAGTGATTGTCTCAATTAAGTATAGAAGGCTGAAGAGATTAGTGATAATATGAAAGCCTAATGAGCAGAGATCAAGAGGGCTGCCATTTTCTCCCCATGTGTACAACATCTGATGGTCATATCAATCTTACTGTAAGCTGCTTTGATGCCTGAGAGGTGGATTGAAATGAGATAATGAACCTAACCTCATAGGGAAATAGGACACTGTTCCATAAACCACTGTTCCGTTCAGTTCCATACTATTTACAAGGCCTGGCAGCATCTCTCTAGGGTTTTCCAGCCCCACCTGGAGATGCCAGGGATTGAAGCTGGAGTCTTCTGCATGCAAAGCTGATGCTCTTCATCCCCTATTGTAGAGTCCTCTTTAGTTTAGTACTTTCTGGTTACATAGTGAAGAATACTATGAACGTCATTCAGTCCCCTTCTGTCAAACCTCAATTGATTTTATGAAATCAATTTGTATATCGTCTTTTCACATGCTTGTGAAAGCAACGCCACCATATACAACCATATGAACAACAAAGGAAACAAACATCTTGTAATTATTATTATTACTTTTAAAAAAGATCCTATATGAAGTATATCTGAGCACTGAAAATTGCCACAGCTGATAAAACTAACTAGCTCCACCTTAGCTAGCCTTGAATACTTTGATGAAAAGTGCACCTTGCATTGCTCTTGGAAAGTTCAGTGGGAAATACTATACTGACCCCTCAGGTCCAGCTCTACCATTAGGCAGAGTGAGGCCACCACCTCAGGCAGCTGATTTTAGATGCTGCAAAGGAGCAGTGAACTGCTAGCCACTTAATTCTCAGATTATTAAAAGGAGATATTTCCCAGTGCATGTAGGAGTGCCACTAGATGGACGCACGTTTGATTGGAGAACTCACTGTGATGACTTAAATTGCTTGCAGAGTCTAGCAGTAGTGCACAAGAAGTCCTTCTTCTACTCATCACAGATGTGTTGGCCTCCTGAGAATCAACAGCAGTGCAGCCAGTAGAAAGGAAAGTTGTTTCCCAAGATCAGCCTTTGCTTACTGGGGCTGATGGGAGATGTAGTCCAAAACATTTAGAGACTTCCAGGTTGGTGAAGGGTGCCCAAAATGAAGGCTGACCTGAGGAAAGCCATTTACTTTGAAATCTGGATCATCTGCAGGTTTTCTTGTTGGATTGAGCATGATATGAACATTCTACCAACCGAGTTCCATCAGGCCAGAATACTCTACTGAAGAGATTAGTATGCTGTGACTCTCCAGATGCTGCTCCCATCCTCCCTGACCACTGGCCATGAAACCCAGGGGCTGATGGGAGTTGTAGGCCGGCAACAAATGGAGGGCCACATGTTCCCCATCCCTGCTCTATTGTTTTAAGGCAGCAAGCAAAACTTGGCTGGATCTTTCCTTTGCCGGCTTATTTTTTAATGCTGTTTTCATGTTGGCAGCTGTTTCCAAAAAGTGATGATTTTTTAAAAATAATGATGTTAGTGGATTTGTGTTAGTTTTAGGTTTTTTAATGTTGCTATTAGTAAAGGCGGGTGTCAGAGATTGTTTTGCTGTATTGTATTCTTTTCTGCTTTGGGGGAAAACAATGTTTAAACCTTTAAAACAAATGATAATATATTTTTTTTTAAAAAAGAGCTCCAATCTTAAAGGCAAACAAGGAGAGTAAACAGTCCAGAAGTCCTTAGTATATAGATTAGAATGAAAACTACCTGGTCCAGTCAGATGCCTTTGAGAAGTCCACAAGCATAGAATGGAAGCCATAAACTTCCCTAAGCAACTAATATTCAGAGGCATATTGTTTCTGCCTATATAACCAGGTACAGCCATAGCTGCAAAGGAACAATCAGGAGCATTAAAGTGCACTCCCAATTATTCCTCTGTAAGCAGGGCTTATGTTCAGTGACTTTTAAATTAGGCACCAACTAGGAACCTGTTGAATGGTCTCTTTAAATGTGAAGGTTCATTATTGTTCCACAAGATGTGTATGTCTTTAAGGGCCAGAGCAAATAACGAGACCCAGCCTTGCAGCTGTGAAACAGTATAGCAGGTGCTGCTAAGTTGTGTTAGTTAAGCTGTGTCAGCAATTGGGTGTAGTATATAAAGAGCAGCACCTAGCTCTCTCAGTACCCTGGGGGATGGGTTGGTGGTTGGGTCATGCTTGTTGATATATTTAGTGTAAAAGGAGTTTTTGTTTTTGTTATTAAAGCCTTGTTAAAGTTATTTTTGAGTTCCTTGTAATGCGTGGTCTCCCCAGCAAGCTTTCTGCAGCGCAACTAAACTGCAAACAGCCAACAGAACCTTGCCATTTATGGTTTCTCTTGGGAGCCTCCCATTGCAGCCAGGTCCTGCTGGAAGCAGGGCTTGCTTTTGACATTGGATTCACATTCAGCACTGGATCTAAGCTAAATATGCCCAATAATTCCATCTTTATTTATATTTTCTAACAAGTTACCTGAAACACACATTTAGCTAACTGGCCTCTAACTTCCTCCTGCTGATTCCAGAGCTATGTTTGCTACTTTGTACTCTGTTAAAGAGATAAATTTTAGTGGCAACAGTACTTCTGAGTTCTTTAAGCACTCAAGTATTAAGTGATTTCTTAACTATAACTTCATGCCTTACCACCTCTATTAGATTCAGTTCCTCCAATGTCCATCTGAAAAAAAAATAAGTTATCGGTAATAGTAATGGAATATCCTTAAGAATATCCATTCTGAAGGAAATCAGCCCTGAGTGCTCACTGGAAGGACAGAACGTGAAGCTGAGACTCCAATACTTTGGCCACCTCATGAGAAGAGAAGACTCCCTGGAAAAGACCCTGATGTTGGGAAAGATGGAGGGCACAAGGAGAAGGGGACGACAGAGGACGAGATGGTTGGACAGTGTTCTTGAAGCTACCAGCATGAGTTTGACCAAACTGCGGGAAGCAGTGAAATACAGAGTGCCTGGCGTGCTCTGGTCCATGGGGTCACAAAGAGTCGAACACGACTAAATGACTAAACAACAACAACAACAATAGTAATAGTTACTGGCCATGCTGCTCAACCAAATACCATAGCAAGCCCACAAACAAGGCATACAGATGATAGCCCTCTCCTGCTTTTGCTCCCTGGGAATTGGCATTTGGTGGCATATTGGCTGGTTCCATCCCACTCACTCATGCCCACTACTCCTTCTGGAGCAAAGACAGATAGAAATTGTTCAGCCTACCTGTAATCTTACCATCCTCCTTTAGGAATCCCTTCACTCCTTTGATGTCCACCTGTAAAGGTCATTTACAATTGCCCACACATTCCTTTGTGTTGCACCACCAAGAAATGTAGGTTTCAGAAGTTGTGTAGGATGGCAGACTGTGCAGTTCTGACCTTTATATTCCATCAACATTGCAGTTTATTTTTTAAAATCAAGACAGCAACTGTCTCTACTAACCTATTTTTTATCTCATGTTCAAGCTGGAATATATTGTGAAAGGCATTGTGTTTGCTATCATTTTCCCTAACGCAAAATCAATGGTAAGATCCACACACTGGAACATGGTCGTTGTCACGGCTCCTGTAAATGCACAGCACTGCATATTTCTGCAACTTATGCATTATCAAGCTGTGTGGTGCCTGGAAAACTGCCAGGATTTTCACTCCTTTATGCAATGATTGTCCATTTGGCTAGTCACAATGGTCACTGAGATTTGCTGAGCTGCAGGGTCACATCATAACTCCCATCAATACATTTCCTAATTATTTCATGTGGCAGAGGTTATGGAAAACATAAATTTGAAGTGAATATTATCAAACTCCAAAACTGTTTCCACCCAAAATAAGTTACCCCTTTCCTGTTCTGTTAATTCTTGTGTATTATTAGACCCAATAAAAATATCTTTAAAAAAAAACACCCAAACAACTTGACTACAGATTGCCACCATACTGTACAGTGGTACCTCGGGTTACATACGCTTCAGGTTACATACGCTTCAGGTTACATACGCTTCAGGTTACAGAGTCCGCTAACCCAGAAATAGTACCTCGGGTTAAGAACTTTGCTTCAGGATGAGAACAGAAATTGTGCTCCGGCGGCGCGGCAGCAGCGGGAGGCCCCATTAGCTAAAGTGGTGCTTCAGGTTAAGAACACTTTCAGGTTAAGAACGGACCTCTGGAACGAATTAAGTACATAACCCGAGGTACCACTGTAATGCAGAACACCTTCTTCTACCTGCTGAAAGCACAGCAGGCAGAAGTGCAAAGGTTGGGTATAAACGCAATACGCACATAAATAAAAAATCTCAACCTGGTGTACAAAAATACAGCATTCAAAAACAACAAATTTGTGCTATAAAAACAAAAATCCAGTAATACTGAGGTCCAATTTTATGAGTCAGGGAAAGATGGGTCTTTACAAGACATGTGAAGCAACTGGTGGATTGTATTTCATGCATTCTCTGCTGAAAGCATGGAATGATGCGAGAGTCATCATGATGATTCTGGGGGATTTTATTCTGTGTCTATTGACACACATAGAGGTTTCAAGACTGACATTTTAATTCTACTGCTGCCTACATTCAGGTTCCTTAGCCACATGCCGAGTGAATGGCAATTGAACATTAGAATGCTCTGTCATGCTCCTAGGGAAGCAGACTGATAGGATTACTTAGTGACAAGCTCTAAAAATCCTATCTAGTACAACCCAGTAGGATATCCAGCATGTATGACTAGGAATGGATTTCCCTTTTTTCTTTCTTTCTTTGTCTCCAAGCTTTATTAACATAATTCTATCACATAGTCTTCTAAGAGGCAGAAATCTCTGTCATAAACCCAACAAGGATCTCACTTTCTTAAAAACATTTCCACGTGTCAATAACCATTACTGTTTGCACGTGAAATGGCAAAACATGCAGACCCAAGAAATCCTATTTAAACAGCTTCGGCTATTACTTAAAACAATCATAGCATAAATCCAGAGAAAATATTGCATTTGACAGGATGCTGTGCTAGGAAGGGGTGGGGAATCCATAGTTTAATAAGTATTTCCACTTAAGGTTATCTTTATCACTGACCATTTATTGTAATGCAGTGAGGAAAACATGCTGGGCACATAATATGGATTTACAGTGAGAACCTTTACAACTTTAAACTTGATCTAAAATGATGCATAAGGGACACGGGTGGTACTGTGGGTTAAACCACTGAGCCTCTTGGGCTTGCCGATCGAAAGGTCAGTGGTTCGAATCCCCACGATGGGGTGAGCTCCCGTTCCTCTGTCCCAGCTCCTGCCAACCTAGCAGTTTGAAAGCACGCAGTGCAAGTAGATAAATAGGTACCACTCTGGCGGGAAGGTAAATGGTGTTTCCGTGCGCTGCTCTGGTTTTGCCAGAAGCAGCTTAGTCATGCTGGCCACATGACCCAGAAAAACTGTCTGCAGAAGCGGACAAACGGCGGCTCCCTCGGCCAGTAAAGCGAGACGAGCACCACAACCCCAGAGTCGTTCATGACTGGACTTAATTGTCAGGGGTCCCTTTACTCTTTACCTTTAAAATGAAGCATATTTTCTGGAATTGGGGAAAATAGCACAATCAGTCATTAGGTGCCACTGATGATAATTATGCATGTTGATTTACGCAAAAGAGGATGAGAGGTTTTGAAAGACAAGTCTTTTTTTAAAAAAAGGCAGAAGTAAGCTCTGTGTTACTGAGAGTGATTTAACATCACCTAACACTAGCAGTTCACAGCTTCCCTCTCAGAAAATGTCAAAAAGTGAAATAAACCGTTTGCTACCTAATCTTCCTCGCCTTGTACCACTGTCTGCTTCTGACAGTAATCCTCCAAGTCTAATAGCATGATCCACCTCCAAACAAAGGACAAGGTAAAACTAAGCCTCCTACTGGAAGCAAAGGTGCAGTTCTGAAACTAGATCCAAAGATCAGTATAGGTAGGAGATGCGTCATCGTCTAGACTGGAATTGATTATGTTGACAGTAAGAGATACTTGGCTCCTGTTTGCACTAAGCATACCATTCCTGAGCTTAACAGTATATTTGCCACCCTAAAGGATCCTTAACCATGGTATTCATCACAATAGTACAGCGTAAAAATTAGTCACTGTGTCAAGGGCCTTTGGGGCTCCATGCTTCAAACTGGTTAAGTAAGAGATGCCAATCGTGTAACGCTGTACAGAATAACTATACTTTTGTTCATCAATCAGCAACAAAGAGTCATAACTCTAGCCAACTACCAACAAGCGGCAACACCGAAGATCAAGACTGGAGGCTTGTCATGGTAAACTGGAGAATTTGTGACAACCTGAAGCTCAGGCCTGTCTTGTAAAGAGCTCACATTGATCCACATTACTTGCCAATTCATCTGCCACAGTTGGTTGGTGGTAGCAGGGATGGGCAGGCCTGTCTGCAGCACTTCCACTACTTTCAGGGTCAAGGAATACTGGAATTAGCAGCATCTCAGGGTGCCTGGGACCCTGGGACACAGAGTTTTCCATGGCACCTGAGTACTTGGTAAGGATGTCAAACTCCTGGAAGCTACATGTTCCATTTGTCCTTTCCTGCAGGATGCTGTCATGAGGATGAACAGCAGCACCCCAGACTTAAGGAGCCATGGGGCATGCAGTTTGCAGGGTACCTAAAATCACTCTTTCAAACCTGTGCTGGGAAAGCAAGGTTAAATACGCTTGAAATACAAGAAAGTCAATTCCCTTCATTGTCTTTAATGTCCAAGGTATTATTGGGGTATTCCAAAAAAGACATGGAATGTGTTGTTTTGATTGGCACCTTTGGATTTTTAGATAAGAACGAGGAGAAAGCCTGGAATCCATTTTATAGAGAAATAATTCTTAGCATTTCTCATGATAGTTGGATATAGTAATTATTCATTATTTGCTTTTTGTGCATAAGTAATCTCCTTTTTTCCTGACACATGATAGATAATTGTCCTTAAGAATTTGCAAGTAAAATGTGGCATTTGCATAAAGGTTTCCTTTTTAACTTGCTTTCACCTCCACGCTGCTGAGTTTCAGTCTGATGGAGAAAGGCACCTGGAAAGCAAAGTGGCTTTTAATGAGGGCATGTCTGATGGTGGAATAAATCAAGTAACCTTTGACTTCTGATGGATAGCTTGTCGCCTTGTACTAGAATGCAAACTCTGTGTAATTGTAATTCTGTGACAGTTGCCTCCATTGAGTAATATACTATAATACACTTGAAAGGAGGCCACTGGAGACCTAAAGATGGAACAGGAAGCTTTGAAACCACATCCAGAGTCTGTTTATGATTTTTTGAGCAGAATGAGAATGGAGGCAGGAGATGGTGGAAACCCCGAGTCAGTTCCTAAGCTCCTTCCTGAACAATTACATGCTGTTGAAACATGCACATCACACATTTAATCAGGAACAGGAGCCCTTTGGGTGAGAGCAATCTATCATCTGCCAGACATGGATTGTGATAGATGGTGGAACTTAGGAGAACCTGTTGCCCAGCTTGCATTCCAAGAGGTACCCACTTCTTTAAAGCATCCTTTAGGCTGTTTTCACACCAGGCAGTTAATGAGAAATTTAGCATGAGGCCTCTTGCATCCTATTTTGCCTCACTTTAAAATATCTTTAGATTCAACAAGGTGTGCACAGCACACATGCTGTCACCTTTGGAAACAAAAATGATTGGACCCGAATGAATGTTCATTAATTCTCATCTGGAGTCATACGTAATCACTATGGTCAAAAGCAAATTATCAGAGCTGTCATATGAGTGTTCTAGGATGGTGTCAGCTGAAACAACAGCAGGGGGGAAAACTATATGTGCACTACACACTGGCCAAAAACCTTTTGTCAAAGAGAATAAGATCATTAACATCAGCAGCACTACTACAACCAACACCACCATGATTCAGATGTTTTCTATCATTACTACAAAAATCAAACCAATTTAGGAGAATAACCAAGCCAAATCTTGGCCTTGGAAATAAGTATCAGCTAAGGAAAATACCTGAGTGCTCACTAGAAGTGAGTGCTCAATGGAAGGACAGATCGTGAAGCTGAGGCTCCAATACTTTGGCCACCTCATGAGAAGAGAAGACTCCCTGGAAAAGACCCTGATGTTGGGAAAGATGGAGGGCACAAGGAGAAGGGGACGACAGAGGACGAGATGGTTGGACAGTGTTCTCGAAGCTACCAGCATGCGTTTGACCAAACTGCGGGAGGCAGTGGAAGACAGGAGGGCCTGGCATGCTCTGGTCCATGGGGTCACGAAGAGTTGGACACAACTAAATGACTAAACAACAACAAGAAGAAAAATAATGTCTAGAAATTGACCATACCTTTGGGGAATAAGGATCCATTTCACCATAAAGTTGTCAACCCTGAGACCTTAAGCAAGGGCAGCAATGGAATGAAAGGAAAAGAACCCTGAAACAGTTGCAAGACGGAGCCCCGTTAGATGCAACATTTGCCAGTTAAAATTGATAGCACAAAAACAGGACATGATGGTATGACAGCCATTTGAAATCATAGGACTAGCCCACATTTATGAAGAGAAACACAATATTGAGTCTTTTCAGCTGGTCACATGCAAAGAAATGCAAAAGGGTCTGAGCTTATATGGTTCCAAAGACTGCACAGTGCTCCAGTTGGGGGTATTTCAGTGGTGCAAAAGCACAAAGTCCCACTGGCAGCACTGTTCGCCTCAATCCTTTCACAAACCACTTGAAGATGGGGCTTTATGCTCTGGCAAGGATGAAGCCATCCCACATTAACATAATCTAACAATACACTAAAAGGGGGGGGGAGGGAACCAAGGGCAGTGCCAGACTGATTGTGGAGCAGCTATGGCAGCACAAGACACTTAACGGAACAAAGAGGTGTTCTTTAAGTAACACTTCAAAAGCTGAGGCTTGCCACTTAAGAATATCAGCTAAGATTATTTCCTTCCCAACCCTGCACCAAAGTACAGGCTAAATTGATGTGAAGAACTATCCCTTTTAGAAACTAATGGTGAGATTAACTGTTGACTAAGTGGTAATGGTGGAACATTGGCTATTTAATATTCCAATGGCAATTTTCTAATTATCTAAGCAAGGAGACATTAAACAGGTCAGTGTGTGTGTGTGTGTGTGTGCGCGCGCGCACGCGCCTCTCTCACACAGCTTGCTGGTGCTGAATCATTCTTTCTTTTTTAGCACTCCATTAACTTCCTAGAGTTTTAAGTAGAAATGAGCTAAAACTTCTCAGAAGTCTTTTTTTTTTTCTTTACTGGAAAATGTTTTGAGATTTTAATTTTTTTTCCCTCAGCCCTGCTAGAAAGAACCAGCCACTTTGCAGCATTTTATCCAATAATTCTCTTTCACTTTTTTTTTGGGGGGGGGGAGTGTGTATTGGGGTGGTGGTGGTAAAAACTACCTCTTCCTCCTCCACCACTCCTACTACCTCCATGTCCTGGAATAGCACAAATCTGAAGTAGCAGCAGCAACAAAAATAGACAAAGGCCTTGGGGTAAAAGAAACTGCAGCCGTTCCTTAGCCGATGATGAGCCTCATCCATGAAAAATTGTTGAAAAATTTCTCCTTCTCTGAACAAATTTGGTGACTTTGAATTTTGAAGTTATTCTAACTTATATTTGGATTTGGTTCTTTTAAATGCTCAAAATTTGATAAAGTTATGTCTGCAAAGGCAGGATATAGAGCTTATTGTGCATCCTCACTTCAGTGGAGTGTTTTCAGTTTAAATATATATAATTTAAAGTGTTTATTAAGAAACAGTGTTAATAAACATGGTTGTAAAATGCTTTGAATACTCAAAGCTAGTGATTTACAAAAGAACTGAATGAATGAATTTTTGAGCTATTTGTTGTTCCAGCTGTTAGAATCATCATGAACTAGATGCTTTGAATTAAATATGTTATTGGTTATGTTTCAATGTATATTTGCAAGCCGTTGTATTAAGGTTGTCTCTTTAAAAACAGGTTATTAATCTGGTAAACAAAGAAACAACAGTTTCACTTCAAAATGAAAGTTTATTATGAATGCCACTTTTAAACTTTGGGTGCAATTTTAAAACACATCTACTATGGAATAAGTCTTACTGCAAACATAGGATTGCGCTTGCGTGTTTGTGTGTTGTATCTGTCCTTTTGCTGCTGTTTCAATTGAGAACTTAGGTAGTGAAAGAAAAAGGAGAAATCTAAAGCAGTGGCCTATGAGAACCTTCTCCCACTATTATGGGGCAAATGAAAATGATGGATCAGACCCGAGACCTAATGAAAAATAGTTCTGCTGTTCTCTCATCATACAAAGCACTACTTTTGAAATGCATCAGTTGTAACCTAAGCTTGAATTATTTCTCTCCTCAAGATACCCTTTGGTTCTTTGAAAAATGGGGGTGGTGGAGGGAGAATCACTTTTGTCAGTCACTCTTTGAATAGGGGTCCTTATGTTAAATCGTCATCTTGGTTTGCTAATGGCTGCAAAGTCAGCACTGTGTGAACCTTTTAGCAGACAAGTGGAAAATCAGATAGTTTGCTTTTTAACACGTACCTCTCCCCCAGTACCCTGAAGGATCATGAAAAGCAGACTTTAAAGGGCATCGATGATTTGCTTTTTTGTGGGGCAAAGCAATAAATATGCAGGAAAATGGAAGTAGGGGTCAGTTGGGTTGTCTGAAAATCAGCAGAGGCGAAGAGGTGGCTCTTTAAGCATATGTGTGGTTACAGCCTAAATTGGTTAGGGATAGAGATGGCACGAGACTCTGCCTGAACCTGGCTCAGATTTGAACTCAGGGAGCTCAAACAACCAAAGTTCAAAGCAGATGTCGACCTCTAGGCAGGCCCTAGAGGTTGTGGGCCCCAGACATGGGTCGTTTGTGGCCATTTAAAGGTATGCAAGTGAGTAAGGCATAAATTTCCACTTCTATGTGTGAAGCTGCAATGAAAGTAGCCATTCCTCACTCCACAAGAGAAATACTGTATATAAAAGCTGGTTATAATTTATAATTTAGTCCTTCCCACATTGGGAACCTGACATCTCATTGGAGGAGGGGGAGAAACAGAGGGAAGAGACACTCGCAACACATCTCCACATTGCCAGTGACCCTGAAAAGACAGGCACCCCTCCTAGCATTGGGCCTTACCACACCAGCTACCCATTACTGGCTAGCCCATACACTGCTCCCCTTGTCTCCCCAGGCACACAGGAGCAAAGGAGGAGACAAGTGGGGTAGGAGCTTCAGCACCACAGCTGAAGTGAGCAGCTGCATGGAGGAGAGAGAAGCACATGGAAGTACCTGCCCAGATCCTGGCCAAGAGCCAAGAAGGAAGGGGTGGAGCCTTCAGATTCTTTACTTAACTCCCAGTCTGAGATGCTTCTTGTTGAAGCAACAGCTTCCGTGCATCTCCAAGATTCCTGATCCAGGGAACTGGGCAGAGCCTTCTTTTAATCTGCACTTCCACTAATCCAACCATTTTATCTCTATCCCCTAGTTCATGTATCTAGAAGCAGCCATAATCATGGCCCACCCCTAGCCAAACCTATTAAAATGGCTGAGAAGGCTGTAGAAAATACATTGGGAGGAGGGATAGAAATGTCCCCCTCATACCCAATGACAATAACAAAGCCAAAAGTTCAAGCCTAATTTGAATAGAAATATTTAAAATCAAGCAGGGATTGGTGTTTTTGTTGTTGTTGTTGTTTAGCTTGGCCTTTTCAAGAAAAAGCTTTGAAATAACAATTTTCTCCTACTCATGTAATAGAGTAGGAATCCTGAGATGGTTTTGTTAACTGTCTCTTTCCTGACAGATAAAAATGATTACTTTCCCCCACATTTCACGCATCCCTTTCAATCTTACTCATAAAAGGTACCAATTGCATGTGAGTTTGCTGCTTCCTCAAGTCGTAGCCTTGTATTTTAAGTGTCACAAAGCATAAATATTCTGAAGTATGTTTGATTCTACCAAACCACAACTCCAAGAAGGTCACACCAATTACCTCATTCAGAGTAATAAACATAGTAGAACAAAGTCTTTTTCACATTGAGTTTGCTTGATGGGAAAATGTGAACAATCAGCTTTTTCTTAAATAAGTGTTTTGCAAATATATGTCAAAGATGCTTCAGACCATGTCCATTCTAAGTTCACTTCTCTAATGGTGTTGTCAAGAGGTTAAATCCTGATATGCTACAATTTTGAAGCAAAACTTTCAAAGATTAAACACAGGCAACAACTTTTGCAGAAAGCCAGCTAACAAAATGTCTCCCAATTTGGCCAAAGAGGTTATTTTGGCCAAGCCTTGCCCACATGTCCTATGCCTGAGATATTAGGATACCAGGCAGATAAAGATGTGTTTGAGCCGAAAAAAGGGGTTACACCTGCACATTCCTATGCATAGCGTTCTGTCCTCTTTGCGCACCCCAGCAATCAGCTGATCAGTACCTTTGCAGTGCTTTGAAGCCCCGGCAATTTGGTAGCTGGGGCTTCAAAGTGCTATGCATTCTACACAGTTTAATGTCAAATTGTGCAGATGAAAATGGGTTACCTGGCATTATTGTAAAATCAGGGGACATACAGGTGGGCAGCCCTATCCACTTGTCAAACCTGACTCACAAGGTGGGGATAGGGAGATCTGGGCCCAGCCTGCCCACCAGATCCAGTTGCCCTTCCCTGGCCTGGTGAATACAATTAAAGCTTTATGCCCTGGTTACAATGATAATCCTCTTCAGCTTCAAGCGTTAAGCTTCAAGCGTTAAGAGGAGTACAGTGATAAGCCCTCTGGTCTCCATGTGTTGAGAAGAGAGCTTTTTCTCTTCATGGTGCCTTCATATACAATTGAAAACCCCGAAACATACCAGTGTTTATAAATCATGTGAGGAGTACAAAAAGTGGCCTTGTTCTACATTCAGCCCTCCATCTCATGGGGGACGAGGGGACTGCTGACAGAGGAGTGGAGCTGGCATGATTCTCCTTGCACACAATGCCAATCACATGGGGAATTTGAACTCCCAAATAGGGCTAAAACAAATCATTCTACTCTTCTGTTTACTAAGAACCAGGTCATATGAAAGGTTCGCGGAAAGGAGAAATGGGGCATTTAGCAAAACACAACAAAGAAAGGTAATTCGCCAGAGCAAAATGCATTTGTCAGAGAAAAACATTACCCTCTCCTTTATGCAACCTGAGGGCAGAAATCATTCTGAGGTACCTGCTGCAAAAGGTCTCAAGAAGAACCAAGTCTGTGTATACATCACATCCAAATGCACCATAGGCTGGATTTCCTAGGAACACATGTGTTTCCTAACCAGTGCAGCAGCTCCCAGTGCTAAATGGTGCTATTTTGATGAAGGACTCACAAAATAGACAAGATTTTTTTAAAAAAACCTCTCTAATTCCCAAACTATCCCGGTTCTTTTGATAGACAGTAAAACTGTCTCCTTTCTCTGTATTCGGCTTTGGATTAGAAGGGGCTCTCCACCCCCCACCCCTCGCCCTTCATTTCCCCAAGCAGATGAATGTCTAGAAGGATGTAGCTTGACAGCGCTGAGATTTCTGGCAAATTATTCTGGGGAGCTTTAATTGCAATGCAGAAGGGAAACCGGCCACTGCCCCTATGCCTGGGACACAAGTCAGCAATGTTCCTCACTTCTTACCTTCGATTGATAGGCAGGAGCTTTCCCAATTAATGCATGCGAAGTAGTGTCACACCAAATGTGTGCATGTCTCCAGGTAACTAGTTACATTCATGATTGTTTCCTGCAGGCATTAAAATGCAAATGTTCGTCTATGTGCTCCCATAGGATGAAAAATAAACTGCTTAATCAATGGCGGCGTGATGGATAGCAATTAAAGAAAGGCCTCCCTTATGTCAGTTGTAGCACAGAGGCCATTCGAAGGGCTACATTTAGAGCGGTCTATTTTTGCATGTCTGTCATAACATACTTTAAAAATGTCCTCCGACCCAGAGCCATCAAACTACGTGCCTTCCATATGCTTTGCACTGTGCTGAGGTCTGTTCTCATGCTGATAAAAAGAAAATTAAATGTATTCTATGCTCAGGCTCTCCCCACCCCCCTCTTCACTCTCATAAGAGCTGCCTGAAAAGAGTCAAAGTGAATAGCAGAGTCAAATCTGAATCAATTTTAGTTAAAGGGAGAACTAATTATTGAAGGCTGATTTTTTATTTTGTTTTTTGGAAGCATTTTTCAGGGATGATAATAAAAGGTATCATCCAAAGGAAAATGCCAGGGGAGGTGGGAGAGAACGGTTTCATTTTTAGGTAGTAGCACTCAGTGTCTAAAAGGTGTTTGATATTCATTAAAAGAGGAGGGCAGCTCATAGTAACTGATGTGTGATTAAACTTGCATAGAAGTACAAGATTAAATTTGGTCTGAATAGGAAAAACTCTTTAACCAGAGCTGTGCTAAATTGCTTAGGCAGTAAATGAAATGAATATGCGTTGCATGTAATCATTTTGCTCTGGCAAAACAACAGATTACTTCCTGAAAGAACTTGTGGTAATAAGTCAAATAGCTCTAGTTGGGGCATAAAGGAGAGCCCGAATGGGGGCCTGATGTTTGCTGGCATTTTTACAAACTCCTATCAAGCATGCCACTTCTCTGCAATTACTCAAAGTATGAAAATGTTTGTGGAAGAGGAAACATTTCTCCAGTTTTAACAGAGCTAAAACACAGTGCTCAATGAAACAGGGAATGTTGGCTTGTTTATACAGTGGTACCTCAGGTTTATACAGTGGTTCTCAGGTTGGCGCTGTGGGTTAAAGCCTCAGCGCCTAGGACTTGCCGATCGAAAGGTCGCGGTTCGAATCCCCGCGGCGGGGTGCGCTCCCGTTGCTCGGTCCCAGCGCCTGCCAACCTAGCAGTTCGAAAGCACCCTCGGGTGCAAGTAGATAAATAGGGACCGCTTACTAGCGGGAAGGTAAACGGCGTTCCGTGTGCTGCGCTGGCTCGCCAGATGCAGCTTTGTCACGCTGGCTACGTGACCCGGAAGTGTCTGCGGACAGCGCTGGCCCCCGGCCTATAGAGTGAGATGGGCGTACAACCCTAGAGTCTGGCAAGACTGGCCCGTACGGGCAGGGGTACCTTTACCTTACCTCAGGTTACATATGCTTCAGGTTACATACACTTCAGGTTACACACTCCGCTAACCCAGAAATAGTGCTTCAGGTTAAGAACTTTGCTTCAGGATAAGATCAGAAATCGTGCTCCGGCGGTGCAGCGGCAGCAGGAGGCCCCATTAGCTAAAGTGGTGCTTCAGGTTAAGAACAGTTTCAGGTTAAGAACAGACCTCCGGAACGAATTAAGTACTTAACCCGAGGTACCACTGTACTGGTATCTGGGATATGCTTTTTCTTCCCCACACTGTGTATGGGCAGATAACTGAACACAGCTGCCATCAGAGAAGTCATCAAATATCCAAATATGACTGGCTGTGTGGCCACACGACATGCTGGCTACATGATTCCTGATTGGCTGGTATTATCTCCCGAGAAAAATGACCGCCTTTTATCTAAATGGGGCTCAGTGATGATCTGCACCACAATTTCAGTTCCATATGTACTTGAATATACTGAATTGTCACTAAAAATCGCTGACGTCGCATACCTTGTCACATAGAAACTGAGAAAAATCCCACAAACCACACAGTAAGTTCGCAAACGACATAGTCACAAACTGAAAATTTAAAAATGGTAGCAACTTCCTTCCACCTATTTAGTACAGAAAGGGAACAGTTTTTTGTTTAAAGCTCTACAATACATTCCCCACCCAAGGAAGGGCATTTACCCCATTAAATGTACTAGCTATATAATTTGTAGAAATTTTTAAAATTTGATTACCAGTTTAAAATTAGTCATGTCAGTCTGAAGACTAAAATTAGTAATTATTTTACCTACCAATTTCTTATTTAGCCGGTAGACTCTGCAGTGTAGAGTAACATCTTAATAACAGTAGTTCAAATGACATTATTAATAGGTAGCATAAAAACGGAAGCACATGCACAACCCAACACTTAAAAAACCCCACTTAAATTAAGTGAATCAGATTATGGATTTGAATATGCAATTTATACATAGTTTGAAGTTGTGTGAAGCTATTCAGGCATCTATTCTTAACACAACTTGTGAGACACCATGTCTAGTCTTTGCAACTATATTGAATATGCATGAGGGTAATTTACACACAGAACCCTTGATAGGTCCAATTCACTCCTGCTTTCAAAGGCAGCAAAATCTACATTCATTAACCTTATTGCCTTTTTCACATTGGAGCTTGTGTTACTTCTTGAATTCATGGGAGAAGCCTGGATACGGATGTAAAAAGCAAGCGTAGGACAGTTATTCAAATCCTGCCGCTGCTGCCCCACAAGTACCTCTGCATGTGAACACCAAAGGGAGTCAATTGTACCTCCATTCATACTTTGAAAACAAGGAATATGAGATTACAGCTACTGTACATTTTGGGAAATTTAAAATTCTTCTTTATGGTGTTGGGGGTTTAACACATAACTGCACAATCACTATGTCTTCACTTATGTCTTCAATTTATTTATTGTGTGCTATGTAAAGCATATCTCTGTGGCTTACAGAATCTTAAAAACATGAAGCATAGCATAAAAACCAGAAATTATTGGGGGGGGGCACGTCAAATTTCGTCCTTGTACAGGGTGCCATATTCATGGTCCATCCCTATGCTGAGTTTTGCTTTTCTGAACATCAATAATGCCTCCCATTCTTTCACCTTAGTTAGAGTGTTGCCATTGGTATGGAATTGAAATCTGAGGGTGCATTCAGATTTGAGGATTACTGTATCAGTTCTCCCAGTTGTAATGCTAGTGCTTCTATGCCACATTCCGACATTCCTTTTACATTGCATTATTTGTGGGACCGTGGCTTTTTGATCGATATACTGCCATATTGTGCTAAAATTTAAATAGTGGGAAGGAACTGTATGCCGGGATACCACCCCAAATTTCATCAATTGAAATCACAATGCAAAACTCCTGCAACTTTCTGGGTTAATGGATTTTTTCTGGAAGCAAATAACACAGAAATGAATGCTAAGCTTCCGCTAGATTCCACTAGTTTTCCAGAAGTAGCTTTCACATTGTGTGAAGGATAACATAAAATGTTGACATTATCAAGCAAGGAGACATCAGGAAAATGGAATGAAATGCTATCTGAATTCAGCCCAAGTCTTTGGAAATCTTGTGGAAGTCATTTACACTTTGGCTGTAGTATTAAGCAGCATAATGTTCCATTGAAATCATATGAAATATTGAAATGAATGTTACTCGCAACTATATTCTTTCACTGACTTCAGTAGGAATTCCATTCTTTGGATTGGGATCAGTAAGTTTCCAGCAAGGCAGGTGTCAGGGCTGCCTCAGGTCCCAGCTCACAAGAGACCAACGCCAAGTCCAGTTTATGTACAAAAATGTTTATTGAAGTCCATTGTACGCTCCACAGCCGAGGCGCGCAGCCCCACGTCTGTTACGCTTAGACCGCTGAAGTCCCCTCTGAGTCAGTCCCTCCTCTGCACCAGTTTAAGAGAGCTGTGCTGCTCCACCTCTTCCTTTCTTTCCTTTTCCGCAGGGTCTTCCTGCCCCCTGGGGTTTCGCCCCTCCTGGATTCCCCTGACGCTGAATCCCCAGACAGCTCTTCCCCCCTCCTGCGTGCTTTGGGACCTGGCTCCTCCCCCGGGATCCCTGTTCTTTCGCGCGCCTCCACATTTGAACTTGGCGCGCGTTCGCAACCTCCAACCTTCCTCTTGACAGTTACACTACTCCCTGCACTACTCCCCTCCCTTTCCGGGAGGATGTCTTGCTCCGATCTTCCCTCCCTCTCTGCTTTCGGATCTGCTGCTCCTGTCACACTGGAATCTCCACTCCCTTCACTGCGCTCTGGCGGAGAAGCCGGTCCCGACTCCCAGCTCCCACTTTGGGTTCCCCTGCTGGTCCCCTGCTCCTGACAAGTCCCCCCTGTGACTCCCCTCGGCCTTACCACAGGCGCCCCCTTCTGGGAATCCTCCGATTCACTTGAAAGACTCATGGAATCCCTCAAATCATTGTCATCCTCTTCCTCGCTGTCCTGGGATTCTTCCCCCTCGCTCTCCGTCTCCCCCCTCACCTGTGCCTCTGTCCCTGAACCCCTGACAGCAGGATATAATCTTATCACAGTCTCTTGGGACCAGCCACTTGCTTCTACATTGAATTAGGTTCTTTTATCCTCTCCACAAAAGTCAAAACTCCAGAAAGATTTTAAAAAAAAAAAACACCTAAGGAAACAAACTGGATTTTTAGCTGAAATGTTGCATGCATAGGTCCCCAGGCCACCCCTCGAATAACTTCACACATAACACGTAATTTAGTTTTGGTTTTGGGGCACTATTTTGGCCACAACTTTATTAAAATACAAAATCAGTGAGTGGTTGTTTAGACATTGGTTATGACTATCTGTTCCCCCGCCTGGGACCGAACTGACATCCCGAGGTCCGATCGGTAGCCAGTAGAAGGGAAAGTCAAACTTGGGGGTCATTTGAGCTAAGCATCGGACCCACGCCGCTCACCCCAGCAGCTCCCCGAAAGCTTGCCGGCCCAGATCCTATGACAAGGATTCCCATGACAGGGATTGGGCGGCCCTGGTCCCATGACAGGGATTGGACAAAACCATGGCAAGCCCCAGGATTCCTTTAATGAAATTCCCTTCAGCACAATGGGAGGGGCAGGCACGGCCTATCCTGACCCCTCCACCACCAGCATATTATAACCAATGCCTAACCGCAACCTTACAAGTTGTGACAAATTGCTGAGTAGTAGGCAAAAACCAAATGGCACAGCCAATCACCAAATGGCAAAATTCCTACTAGGCCCCTGCACCAAGGCAGGCGACCCCATGACAGGCAAAGCAAGGTCAACCGGAAAAGAGGGCGGGTGGGCGGGTGATCCGATGCACTCTGCAAAGACAAAGAGAAACCAGAGTGTACCAATATTTAAAGACTATGGTCCTACCCACCCAATTTGCAACATACAATTTGCCCCAGCAACCCGGTTATCCAATCACAATGCCAGGCAACAACTATTAACCTGCCTGGCAACAAGAGGCCTGGCCCGGTGGCCCACACCGCAACACGTGCTCTCATTTATTGGAGAACACGCTTTGCCTAATTTCTAAGTGGAGAAGGTTAAAAATAAAAGGATTTTAAAAAAGAAAAGAAGAATATCCATGATATCCCTGCTCTGGATATTTTGGTGTAGTGTATAATGTCTATAAGCACTGCTTCTCTTCTGCTCGTCGCCTAATATTATGTTGTGCAGTTCACATGTTCTAAATTATCCTTAGGCAATGACACCCATGTGTCATATTGTGTATGTAATTCAAGTGAAATTCATTCATGTTGCAGGAAGTACCAAGCCCCAGATCACAATGAAGCTGACTGCAAACCAGCAAATTGCTCTATTTACAACAGAGAGAAAATATTTTCTCTCTTTCCTGTCTCAAAACACTAGAACTTAGCGTAAATGAATGTTATTGGATTACTCTATGTTCAGAACACCAGCAGAAGTATACCCTTATGCTCATAGAACTCAAGAGTCTTGGCCATGATGGCTAAAAATAGAACCTCTTTGTATATTCATTTATTTAGATGAATTATATACTGTCCTGTGAAATAACTGCAGGGCGGTTTACAACAAAGGCAGCTAACATAAAAATAACACAATAAAATAACAACACAATGACTCAAACACAATAGCAATTTCCTAATAGTTGTACTAGTAACTAATCCAATTATCTCATCATGTCTCTGCTCCTTCAAATCTCATAAGGAAAGGTGCATCTTAACCAGCAGCCTAAAACTATAGAGAGATGGAACCGGACACTTGTCAGTAGGGAAATATTTCCTCATGTAAGGTGCTACCACTGAAAAGGCACTGGGCAAGTAACATGGGCTGCCACCATAATCACCTGATTTGTAGTTTCCCAGAGGCTACTGAATGGCTACTACTGGAATCGCAATGCTGAACTAAAATGCTGAGACCAAATAAGTTTCTCAGTTCAAAAGTTTAACGGTTTAACGGTCCCTAGGTAGTGTGGCTGAGGGGCTCCTAGAGCCTGTGGGTGACCTTCTTTGTGTGCAAAACATGAGGTCCACTTTCATAAGTGCCCTGGACTTAGTCTCATTGCTGAGCCACAATGTGCAGAACTCAGTGGAGTGGGAGGCCAGCCAACCAGTCTCTGAGGTGTATTTGCCTGGAGGCAGGGTCTGCATCCGAAGTCAGGTCCAGTCCTAGGGTCAGGCGAACATCAATCCATGTGGTCAGATGGCCCAAGGGTCAGGGAATCCAATGATCATGGGGTCAAGATGAGTAGGAAGCAGCAAGGTAGCGCCAGTGTTGTTACAAGCATCTGGCTACTGCTGGAAGCTCTTCTTGAGGAGGCTGAAGCCAGCTGGTTCTCATCAGCTCCTTCTCCTCTGTGTCCTTGAAGGCCAAACAGCTGCAGGCAGAGTCACTCCGCCTTTCTCCCCTTCAGCAGGCGGAGCTGACTCCTGGCCCATGACAGGCAGCAGAAATCTCCACCACTGTTGTTCTCCCATGAAGGGAAACACGGACTGTGGTGGACCCTGAAATGGGACAATTCTAGAGGAGGCCATTGACCCAGAGAATCCTGCACCTCTTTGTTCCTCCACATTCCAAAGAAATAAAAGGCCAGTCCCAAACTCAGTACACCTTAAACGACCTTGGCAAGAAAGAGAAGCGGGGGACTAAAACAGCAGATTATAGGAAGTGGCAATTTCTCTACCACATAATCTCTGTTCCAGGACCTGTGGATTGCTCTGTCCATTAATTGCATCAAGTCCCCACTGTAATAAATGATCTGTACATTAGACATGACTAATTTATTTCAAGGGGACCAAAGTGTGACTAATTTCTGGATCCAGTCCAGTGTTTTATGTGCTACTATACAGGCTACTATACAGGGACGCGGGTGGCGCTGTGGGTAAAAGCCTCAGCGCCTAGGGCTTGCCGATCGAAAGGTCGGCGGTTCGAATCCCCGCGGTGGGGTGCGCTCCCGTTGCTCGGTCCCAGCGCCTGCCAACCTAGCAGTTCGAAAGCACCTTCGAGTGCAAGTAGATAAATAGGGACCGCTTACTAGCGGGAAGGTAAACAGCGTTTCCGTGTGCGGCTCTGGCTCGCCAGAGCAGCTTTGTCATGCTGGCCACGTGACCCGGAAGTGTCTCCAGACAGCGCTGGCCCCTGGCCTCTTGAGTGAGATGGGTGCACAACCCTAGAGTCTGTCTAGACTGGCCCGTACAGGCAGGCGTACCTTTACCTTTACCTTATACAGGCTAACATGATAGACTATGGCTGCGTACACACAATGCATTAATTATTCAGTTATTATTATTTCTTATTATTAATAATAAAGCTCATACCCCTCCCTTTCTTATAATGCAACCTAGGATGATATATAAATAGCACATTTTTTAAAAAAGACATTGGGAACTATAGTTTACCTCACACAGAGCTACAGTTCCCAGGATTATTTGAGGGAAGTCACACTTGGGATGCACACAGCTTGTTTACCACTGAAACCTGCTTCTGGTGAATAATAAAAATGAGGACTTGCATTCCTTGTTCATGAAACATTTTTTCACCTTCCATAAAGTTAAAATTATGCGTTAGCTCAGCCTTGCCGTATTCTGATGCAGTGTTCCCTCCATCTCTATTTAATCTACAAATATAAAATAAAATGGTAGGACAATAAAAACAGTAGAGCAGAATCTCTAATTTCGGTACCCAAGTATGTCAACAGTGCATAAGGACATAAAAACTACAGAGCTAAACAGAAGTAGGTGTACATAAGCCCACATCTGGTACATAAAAGGAATATAGTTGTGGGAAGTCCAGATAAATGAGGTGTTACTTTATTTACAAATGCAAGGCATTGCAGAATAGTCAAATGACCAAACAGTCCCTTAATGCTGTAAAGACACCTGCATAGGCACCTCCAAGTAGCTCAATCTTCAGTTGCATTCTTCTTTAGAGTATAGATTTATAGAACAGTAGAGTTGGAAGGGACGTCAAGGATCATCTAGTCCAGCGGTTCTCAACCTGTGGGTCCCCAGATGTTGTTGGACTACAACTCCCATCATCCCTGAGCTCTGGCCTTGCTAGCTAGGGGTGATGGGAGTTGTAGTTCAAGAACATCTGGGGACCCACAGGTTGAGAAAGGCTGATCTAGTCCAACATCCCATCCCCACTGCCAGCAATGCTATAGAGCCATAGTGTGAGGGAAGGACTGAAATAGCATTCCCATCTTTGATCTCCTTGAATTATTTCCATTTGATCTCCAATATTTTCTGGATCCATGCCAGTGATAACAGAATACTAAGTGGAAGTGCCGCCCAGGACCTTGCTGCTTCCCAGTACCATCTCCTTTTGAGAACCTGGTGTCTCTAAACTGTGGCGGACTTTGGGCTCTCCAATTCCAGCGGTGCCCTGTGCGAAGCCAAAATTTGGTGCCCCATCACCTCTTGCCTTCCATTCTACATCATTGTTGTAGCACCTCCTGTGGCACTTTCTCAACTCGGCACCCAGTGTGGGTGAATTGCTTGCACTCCCCTAAATGTGCCTCTGCTCCGAGATAGGAAATTCCTGTAGATTCCAAGGTCTGAAAACATGTTGCAACTCTTGGCCAGACTAATAAAATTGCCCCTCTTCCAGGGATGGCAGCTTATGGGTTCAGTTATGCCTATGGTTAGATACTGCAAGCCAAG
This sequence comes from Podarcis muralis, assembly GCF_964188315.1. Lineage (NCBI taxonomy): Eukaryota > Metazoa > Chordata > Lepidosauria > Squamata > Lacertidae > Podarcis > Podarcis muralis. The sequence continues at coordinate 70,019,009 of NC_135658.1, read as the reverse complement.
GTCCACTTCTTCCTGCAACTTCCTTGTATTCAAGCCTCCATCCACAGGCAACTGTCACTTGGAGCAGGAGTAAATGTGGGGTGGAGCAGAACACTGGTGTGGGAAAGCCTAGGGCACCACTGCGCACTTGCCACGGCCACAGAATGAGAAGCAGGTGGTAACATGCTTCATTGCTATGCGAACCTCCTCCTGGTTTTCTTGTGTGGAAGATTAGAACTGTAGGACAATCATACTGGGTGTGCATGCTGCAATCTGTTGCCAAAATCATTTTTCATATTGCCCAGCCAGAAGAAAACAACACAGTGCCAAATCTGAAATGAAAAAGGGCCACTGCTGTTTCCATTACTATAGCAACAACACTGTAGTCTAAATATTTTTAGGCTGTGGAGAAAACCAACGCACTCAGCTTTTTTCTCTATATCTGATGTAGCACTTTTGTTGTCATTTAGTCATTTAGTCGTTTCTGACTCTTCATGACCCCATGGACCAGAGCACGCCAGGCACTTCTGTCTTCCACTGCCTCCCGCAGTTTGGTCACTCATGTTCGTAGCTTCGAGAACACCGTCCAACCATCTCGTCCTCTGTCATCCCCTTCTCCGTGTGCCCTCCATCTTTCCCAACATCAGGGTCTTTTCCAGCGGTGTCTTCTCTTCCCATGATGTAGCCAAAGTATTGGAGCCTCAGCTTCAGGATCTGTCCTTCCAGTGAGCACTCAGGACTGATTTCCCTAAGAATGGATAGGTTTGATCTTCTTGCAGTCCATGGGACTCTCAAGAGTCTCCCCCAGCACCATAATTCAAAAGCATCAATTCTTTAGCGATCAGCCTTCTTTATGGTCCAGCTCTCACTTCCATACATCACTACTGGGAAAACCATAGTTTTAACTATACGGACCTTTGTTGGCAAGGTGATGTCTGCTTTTTAAGATGCTGTCTAGGTTTGTCATTGCTTTTCTCCCAAGAAGCAGGCGTCTTTTAATTTCGTGACTGCTGTCACCACCTGCAGTGATCATGGAGCCCAAGAAAGTAAAATCTCTCACTGCCTCCATTTCTTCTTAGGCTCCCCTTTAAACCTTGTGACCTATTCTGCATGTTGCTGAAATGTGCACATCAAATTCATTGATTTGTGTGCTAGTCATTTCTGAAGCAGTGGATCATGATGAGATAACACCTGTCTTGTATCTGAATAGTTTTAATGTTTTATTTAACTATAGTAATGCAAAAGTGCTTTCCCCTTTATGCAGATTTCACACATCACTACATGTAGTTATTGTGCAAGCAAGTAATGTATTATCTCTCATAAGGGAACGGTTGTAGCTCAGTGGTAAAGCATTTGCTTTGCATGCAGAAGGTCCCAGTTTCAATCCCTAACATCTCCAGAGAGATGCCCCATGCCTGAAACCCCAGAGATCCACTCCTAGTAAGTATAGAATGTATCTGGCTAAATAGACCAATGAGGGCTAAATCCAACCAAAGTTAACCTCTTTTAAAGTTTTGCTGGTTTCAATGGGAGAAATATAAATGTGTGCCTAACTCTTCAAGGTAAATAAACAGCACTTGAACCATCGGAATTGTGCTCTGTATTTCATTTCTACATTGGCAGTTGTCTTGATGACTAAGCAGAATATGACATCAATTGCAAGCATCACTATAGTTAAAAAGTACCACTGCTGGCTGCAGAATCTATTATTAAAAGAATACTCAAAGTATCAGATAATATACAGAAACAGCCAGACAAGTTTTTCTCAGTGCCTCAGATATTATACATTCCTGTCTGTTTCATGCATTTTGAACTTTGCTTTAGAGTCTAAAGGATTGCCTACCCAATTTCTGACATTTTTGCTTTGGGAAACAACATTTCTCAAGGAATCTTTTTACTGTCTTCATCCGCCATTGATGGTGGATGTTAATAGTAACAGAAGTAGCAGCTAACATTTTAGAGCCTCTATTTTGTAGTGTAAGCATCCCTGCTGATCTGCTTTTGGAGCAAAGAGGCCTCCCTTACCCATAAAAAATCACCCCCCATTTTCAGCTGTCAAAACAGAGTGAGCTAATGGGCCACTCTGATAAAGCAGAGGAAGAATGGTCCCTTTTTCACATTTATTTTTATTTCTTCTACTCTTCCTTGGCCTTTTACAGGCAATAAAACACATAACAAACCTTTTCTGGAAGTGCAAGGAGTTTTAGAGGTTTTATTTGAACCAAAATCCATGCTTTAACAAGAAAGGTGTTACTAAGTTTCCCTTATAGGTCAGGCTTACTGTTCAACTAAACACATGTTGTGAAGGATTAGTAAAGGTGAACATAGCTGTTTTCTCTTCAATTCTGAAATAGTTTTAAATTTTGCTTGAGGCTGAAGAACCCTAGTATTCTATGGACTGAGAAAAGAAAAGAAGCTATTCTATTTTCGTACCATTCGTCCCACTTTGAGACAGGATCTTCCAAAAGTTACATACTTAAAAACCAATAGAGAGAAACTGTTTAAGTGTCACTATCAACATTCAGAAAGAATTAAATACAGATTTTTATATATATATATATATATATATATATATATATATATATATATATATATATAATGATGGAATGCCCATTGGACCCCACAACAAATTCTCATCGGACAGATGTAGAAATGTAGTTTGTGTGCCTTTTACCAGCTCCATCTACTTCACCAACTGTGGCCATTCCTGGACAGGGATAGCCTAACTGCTGTGGTATGTATGTTGATAACTTAAAAGCTGGACTGTTGTGATGTGCTCTATCTGGGACTGCCCTTTAAATACCTGCTGAAAACATTTTTATTCTGCCAGGCCTAGGCAGGCAATTAAGAATACACCTTTCCACAATAGTTTACCGATGTCTGGTTTTGGCTTCTTTATTGTAAGGTTTAAAGTTCTATTGTCGTGATACATTTCTATGAATAGCAACATGCAAATATTTCTTATACATAAATAAAGTCTATTGAACATTCTTTCACAGACATTCTACGGACATTTGGGTAAGATTTCTTCCTTTTATTTTAACAAGGAAAGAAGAGAGAAAAGCACATGTATGTGCAAAGACAAAACAGAACCCCAGATTTGTGATCTGCTTAGATTTTGAAGCCAGAATTAGATATGACATCTACATGCAGCTGGTGATGAAAACATAAGCTGTGTCTCCCCAGTCGTTTTCTCTAATACAAATTATCTTTATTTGTGTGCTTCTCCGGCCCATTTTAAATCATTGGCTACTAACAGAATGTGGCACAGCACACAATGTCATGACATCTGAACATGAGTATGTGTACCAGACATTATGGAAGAATGGGGAAACCAAACACACAGCTGCTATTTTTGGTGCCAGATGCTTGTATACCATCATGTTTAGTTCCAGCCTACAGTGCTTTCAAGATCACAGTTTAATTTTAATTTGCTGAACTTCTGACAAAGACTAATTAAACAACACAAAAAAACTTATCTATTCATATGCATCTGAATATCATCCACTGCTCTCCCTCTGCTGTTCGTCGCTGACTGAATGATGTACATCAGAAAATTAAATTGCCAAAGTACTTGATATAAGAAGCACTGTAATGTAGACACAAATCATAAAGATGTTTACCCTGGAGAAATTGTGTCCTAGAATGCACTTGAAAGTTATATGCAAGCTGACCCATAGAGTGAAATCTCTTTAAACACTGCCCTGGGCAATGGCATGACCTTAAAGCATATTACAGCTCCAATAACTTGCTTTGCATTTTATGGAACTGCTTGGAAGAAATAATGCTAAAACAAAGGATGCAGTCTAGATTATAACAAGCACAACACTAACAATGAGAAATAGGAGAGGAATTTTGTTTGGATCACATTTTAATTTGAAACATCCTAATTCACACTTTCTAATACAATATGTAAACTGGCACACAGCTATCCTTTGAAATTCACTTTTCTCTGAATTTGTGGTGCTTCTCCAAATAATGTGTACCCAAAAAATGTGTATATTAGGGGAAAGTCTACATTAAAGCTGAATATTTTGGTGAAAATAACAGACAAAAATGCATATTTGGGGAGTTAGAAAAATGTGTATTTTGGTGACCACACGCCTACTATGGGCATAGACATTGCCACTTATTCAAAGTGTACATGTATCATAAACTATCACAGAACAGATTTACTGGGAAAATCCATAATCAAATTCTGTAGAATCCCTTCCAAAGTAGTTTAGAATCTAAAAAAGAAGTCAAAATAGAAATAGAAAATAAGGACAAAGAACAAAACTCTGAAACTGATGGAACACTTATACAGTATTGAGTTTGGGAAGTGGAGTGCATCAACCTCAACATTATATTTAGATTCCCCCATTGTTGCTGGGAAATGTTTAAAAACACTTTAGCACATACAAAGAACAGAAAGGCATCCTATTGAGTATAAGCCAATTTGATCAGCAGTAAATAGAAAGGTATTATTAATAACGTGAAGAGGTCTGCATGCTCAGGGACAGATGAGATTTTATTTGTGTAACCATTGTGAGAAACTCCTGGGAGAACAATGAAGAGGTCCTTAGAAGGCCTTGTTTACGCACTATCACCATACCACAGAAAGAGAAAAATGTGGTAAGTCAGATGGGAAAAAAGAAGCTTTTGGAACTTCAGAATACAGGATTTATTGGGTTTATTAACAAGCAAGAATCATGAGCCAATTAGGATCTTGATGCAGTTCTGTTCTTCAACAGAAAATGAACAAGTAAAGAAAAACAATGATGTGCTTCTCAAAAATAACATGCTACATAAAGGAAGGCACAGATCTGATAAATATGGATGTACTCAAAACTGGAAGGAATAGCAGTATTTTTCTCACACACTCTAGAAGTAAAAACATAAAAAGACTTGGTTATGCACAGCATAAGCTGATGCCAATGGAAATTTGAGCATTTCAAAAAGGACTTTTGCTTCCATCTTTGGAATATACTTCTCTCTTCCTCTGCTCTGACAAGATATTACAGAGAAGAGAACCACTGGCATGATTTATGTATTTGGAGGGCATGCTTATTTTAGAAAATAAAAAGAAACAACAAGAAGCCTGGTTTCCACAGTAAATTGAGATAGGGAAACAACCATATTGGATGAACACCTCAGGGGAATGATTGAGCTATCTGAATTTTAGTCAAGGAGGAAATAAGGGGAAAGTTGAGGCTTTTAAGGAAGGTTACAGCTGCACTGTGAACAAACCTCTGAATACAATAACAACAATATAAACCATTTCAAAAGGAGTCATAAGGACTTATTATCTGAACCTTCCCAGAAACAGTCATGTTGGGTTTTGAGTGTGATTACTTCATCCTTTCTTCTTCTTTAAAACAATAGCATCTACTGGTAGCACCCTTCCGAAAAATTGTTCTAGCTGCTTATAAGCTTAAATGATGAGCCTCATGGCTACTATTAGATGTGAAGTGACCTCACCAGATGCTAAGGGACCTTGCTCTTTCTTCAGTTAACCCTTTCCCTCCTTGATTTGCCACTGCGGTAGCTAGCCCCTGAATTGCTGCCTTTTTCTTCCTCTCCCACTGCAGCAAGTCTTGCTCATAGCGTACATCTTTACCCATTCTTCTGCTGTTTCTTCCCTGCCCTTTGCTCCCTTCCTGCTTGGAACCCATACTGAATGCTCTGCCCTTCACACCTTTATACTACTGCTAGTTGAGTGTGTTCCCTCCAGTACAGCTCCTAGCCCAGCCTTCTCCTGTTTGTTTGGTTCACTTCCACAGCTGACTGTTGGACTGAGAGCATGGGCAGGAGGCTGCTGCACCACCAACGACTCCTGACAATCAGCCATGATGCCCACTGTCACTTAACCTAACCTATCTCACTAAAGATGTTGTCAGGATGGTAGGCCCTCCACCTTATGCTACAGTATGGGTTATATGAAAAGATCATCACCAAGATACAAAACACCCATGCTTTTTTATTTTCTCTTCCGTTATCAGATTTTATTCTTACTATATCTCTATTCAGATGAGGTACAAATGATAAGAAAGCAAGCGAATTAAGATCAACATTTTTGTTTGATCCACCATGCATTCGGTGTATTGGTAACGACTGCGGTATTTTCTTTTTCAAATATGTAGAATTTGTGACACCGCAACAATGTTTATGCTCTCATCATGTTCCATGTCTGCACTGATGCTTCATAATGCTTTTCTTCTGGTCTCTTCTCTCCCCCTCTTCACTTTCTTGTTTAATTTTCAAAAATCTTTCATTTTCTTCTAATTTTAAAAACCTCAATAAAAAATTATATGGAAAAAATGAAAGGGGTTGGAGTGTATCACCTGTGCCACCTTGAGATCTTTGGAGGGTGTACATGATGAAAATTATGAATACTGTAAATTAGATTTGTCACAATATGGCAAAGTATACCTGAAGGGCTAGCAAGTGAGAAATTAAATTTCTGGGACTCTGAATTTCTTGTTCATTAGACCTTGTCTTGTTCATTTACACCCTCTTCTCCCCACCACCTACTAGTAGACACACATGCAAAGTTGTAGTCACAGAAAGAAATCAAGTAGCTGTAAGCCCACTGTATGAGAAAAAGGCAGATCAAAGGAAAATAATACTTAGCACTTCTTAAGTACTTAACATGTCCAAAATACAGTGTAAACATTCAATTAACTTAAGATACCTCCTTTTATTTTTATTTTTTTAATAATTAGGAGGAAAAAGTAGGCTAGAAATGCTAATGTGTACATGTGTTGCACCGTCATTACCAGTTGTTAATTAGCAAAAGGAGGAGGCGAAATCTTTGCTACTTGAAAAGGTTCAAGCAAAAAGGGGAATCCTCTCTCAAGGATACCAAAATGGAAAGACCATGCATGTCAAGAAAATGGCTATTTTTAATCCTTCCAAATTAGTATCTTAGCAAGAAGAGGAAAAAAGGAAATCACTAGTATAAATTCCCCAGTAATCAGCTCCGCCAGCCCACACTGTCATGCCTTAAGTTACAAACTGCACAGACATCCCATGAATCTTGCTGAGATATGACAAGCATGGTAATTATCTCCCTTCTATAATGAACCAACAAAGGGTCTCAGTTACCCCAAATTATATTTGAACTATATATTTACCACGGATACAGGGCATTCTTTAGGCACCATACCCCTTCACTAAATGCAGGCCACATACTAAAGAGACAGCCCCCTCCTTATCTTGACTACAGAGCCAATAATTACTTCCCAGGACATCTTCTTTCTTCACCCATAACCAATAGCAGGTTTATCCTTTCATCCACTTCATGTGGAAGCCATCAAATGTACAGGTATACACTGCAGATGTATGTTTCAATCAGAAGATGGCAAGAACATTGCTGTAGTCCACACATTTTTTGAATGTTCATAAAAGAACCCTAACATGTGAAGCGGGCTTAAAGGTAAAGGTGAAGGTACCCCTGACCGTTAGGTCCAGTCGCAGATGACTCTGGGGTTGCGGCAGTCATCTTGCTCTATAGGCCAAGGGAGCCGGGGTTTGTCCGCAGACAGCTTCTGGCAAGCATAACTAAGGCGCTTCTGGTGAACCAGAGCAGTGCACGGAAACGCCGTTTACCTTCCCACCGGAGCGGTACCTATTTATCTACTTGCACTTTGACGTGCTTTTTTGAACTGCTAAGTGGGCAGGAGCTGGGACCAAGCAACGGGAGCTCACCCTGTCGCGGGGATTCGAACCACTGACCTTCTGATCGGCAAGCCCTAGGCTCTGTGGTTTAGACCACAGTGCCACCCGCTTCCCCAGCAGGCTTATTTCACACCATTTTTCCAGTTAGGAAGAGGGGGGCCTCCTGCACCTGCAAATAAAGACAAAAATAAATTCTGCTCCAGAAGTTGCAAAATCTCTCTTCACTATTCCTTCCCTCATCTTCCCTATTGTAAGTTATGAAAAAAGCATCAGATGATGTGATGGCTAATAAACCGAGCAACTTCATTTCCACCACCACCACTCCAACATAACTTAAATGTGGATGTGGCAAATTACATTTGTGTGAGATAACCCGTGAGGTAGACTTGGAGATCTTGAGAGTCCTATATGCCGTAGAGTCACTATTTGTTTCAGTTTAGCCAACACTTTCAGGGTCCTGATGAAAAGTAAAAGAGAATATCTTCTCTGAAATCCTGCAAAGTGTCCTTGATGAAACCTCTTGATATCATGTACCTGTGATTTGATTGGCAAGACAAGGGATAGGTTACTTGGCTTCTGCGCTCAAGCATGGGTGCTGATAAGTTCACATGATTGTGTATAAGAAGGTGGAGATGACTCATATTAGCCTTTGAAGCCCACTCTTAAAATTATTTCACAGAGCCTTCCAAATAAAAGCAAAGCAAAATAACACATGAGGACAAGGAATCTTAACCAACAATAAGAGCTAGTGGAGGCACCCACATTCATGTAGGTAGATAACAGCACAATCGTCATCATGGAAACACGGTTTGTAAGCATACCACTCCATTCTCTCTGTCCTATTGATCTTGAAGGGCCATTATTTCTTCCATGCTTACTAAAATATAAAGTTTTACGAGCTCATATTTATTCACAGTTGTCAACCACTTATGCAACTTTAGGTATGTGCCATAGAACAACCTCTGTTTATGGTGACTCCAGAGTACAGAGACCTATAATATGAAGATAGCTGAAGTCACTATTTCTCAAGGCAATATTCAAGGCCTCTTACAAGTTTTGTTTGTCTGTTGTTATATTTTCCATTCAATTTTAAAAACAAAGCAGACTGGAAGGGTTTGGAATAGGTACATTAGCTTTGGAGGAATTGTCAATTTGACTATGGTAAGAGAGCAAAAGTGATTTTACCCCACCTAAGATCTTGTTTGTCAGACTAGGGAGTAATTTTAACGATATAACTTACTGAGATTTCTTGTTATCAATACACGCTGGTATCTAAATAATTCCACTCAAGGCAGTCAAAGGCCTTGAAAATGTCTGTCATAGAGGACCCTTTTTTTTCTCTTCCTATTTTCAATGACATTTAACAATATCTAATTGGGTCCATTATGTATTGGCATGAAACAAAGCCAGCCTCATGCAGGGCAACCAATTTCTTCAAGAAGTGTTTTATACGATTGGCTAGCAGAAAAGTAAATATCTTGTAATCCTGATTTGCAATTATCCTTGTAATCATCCTTCTTGATGGTTGAAAGGATAACATCTTTTTGAGGACTTTATAGGTATAGTAACTATTCTAGAGAGAAACCAGGTTCTGGGAATTTGAGTTTCCTTTAATCTATCATTAAAGAGATGGAGTATGTAAGGCATTAATATATCCTTGAATCTTTTGTAGAATCCGGAGATAAAACCATCAGGTCAAGGAGTTTTGTGTAGTTTCAGGTTTTTAAAGGTGGCCTCAATTTCTTTTAGGTAAATAGGGCTATCAAGAAATTGTTGTTCACTGCTGAAAACTTTGACTAAGTTGCCAGAGATAAGTCTGCTAAGAATTGATTGTCTTAACTATTTTGACTATGCGAAGTATAATGATTGAAATAAAAAGCAGAACATTCAGAACATATATCTTTTGATGAAAATGTTATGCTACCATCTTTTTTGTGATTCTATGTACTTTTGTTTTTTATTTCTTTTTTCTACATCTATTAGCAAGCAATCTTGAGTTTTTGTTTCCATATTCATAAGAACGCCTCTTACAAGTTGGCAGCACTTATTTTGGAGTTTGTTTATTTGTTTTTGCTTCTCTCGTTTTGCAGCTGTTATTCCTATTTATTGAACACATTTCTCCCGACTCTCTTATTCGTTCCTTATGATCTGCATTGCACTTCTCCCTTCCTCTGAATATATTCAATGACAAACCTCAGCTGTTAGCCCAGGCAGAAGGATCATTAGTGATGAAAAAGCTAATCCGTCACAGATATAATGCACTATGTATGTTTCATACGTCTCATAAATCATCAATTAGTTTAAAGAACCTGAAGTCCTCCCTAGAGGGTAGCAAATTCACAGGATGTTCTCAGACGGTTCATTTAGAACTTTAAATGAGAATGCGGTGCAGTATGTGTGCTCAGCTATGCAGCTTCCACGGGATTTTTAGGAGGTGTGGGGGTCATTTACCTGCATACATTTTCTGCTGCCTCCAATGTATCTGTCTGTGTTTTCAGAAAGGTACATCATGGCCACCAAGGTTTGATGAACAGGTAGTTAGAGTCCCAATAGAAAGGTCTCATATGAACTTCACAACCCACCGACCAGCAATCACCAAATTACCAATTTAGATGATGTTAAAATAGCATAAACTGGCAAATAGCCCTTCCTATTGAATCAGCACAGAATCAAAGGTAAATGAAATATTAAAAGTAGCATCTCATGTTCCAAAATTCTTGTCTCTCACTTCCATGCTTGAAGCCTGTTGGGAATGTTTATATGTAGAAGAATGACTACATGTCACAGCCTGCAAGTTTCTGCTGTTTCAGTCAAATTTCAGAAAGTCAATAACCCAGCGCAGCACATCACTCATGGGCACAGACAGTGTTCTGGATATTTCCCATGGTATCAGTGGAGAGGCTTGAAGACATAATTGCCTTGCATGTTCCAAAAGGTTATCATATGGGAGGCTATCATATGATACAGGACAAGCAATTTAGATTATAGTTCAGGTGCATTTTAGCTAACTTTACAAACTCCCTTTTACTCATCTTTCTACCCCCTCCCCCCCAAAAATGGAGACATATAGTTAGATTTCAACCTGAACACACACCCTAAAAGCATGCCTTTACATAATAGCCCTCCCTTCCTGTGCCAAGGGAAAAAACCCAAATCCATAATGCTCCAGAATGATTACTACATCTATTCTGCTCAGAAATATTGTACTTCCAAAGAATTCCCAGTCTCCCTAACAGTAACTCATTCATGATACAACTTTGAACATATGGTTCAAAGTATATGGATACAGAAAATATTTTTATTTTAAAAAATATTTTAATTCAAAATCTATATGGTCTATATTTCAAGTCATAATTTGGTCCTCATCACTCTTTTCTTGCTTTTTGCAAACTTAATTTCAGATTGGGGTAGTATTGGTGGAAGATGGGCTGTTGTGGAATGGGGGTGGCATAACTTGCTTATTTTCCAGCCCTGCTCTACTTCATAACTGAAGCAAATACCTAGCAATATAAGCCAGTGAAGCCTGGATGGGAAGAAAGCTGTGGCAACTGTCTGCTGTGATTTCTAAATGCTATTTTCCCAGAAAGGCAGGCTCTCGAAGAATGAACAAGAAGATCTTCAACCCCCACCTCATCATTGATGGTTCAGTGGTAAAAGTATATATATGGTTCTGACCTTTAGATGACTCCCTTCAGGATTCCTTCCTTGCCATTTCTTTTGAAATATGAAATTAAATTCTGAGTCTAGCTGTTGAACTCTTGTCCTACAATTGACGAGCTTGGTTCAGAACAGTGGCGGGCAAACTCATCTGCTTTTACTGGCAGCCCTTACGCTTCCGGGTGGAGCAGCTGGGAGTGGGAATCCCCATCACAACTCAAGAGGTGTTTTGATGGCCTGCTTCAGTCTGATCCTTCAAGAAGACACTAAGAGAGGAGCATTTCAATTCTACAATGATGTGAGTGGAAAGAAACTGATCCATGCCCATTGCCACCAACGATGCTTTAAGGAATTTTAACCTGGTTTTCCCACTTCCAAACTCAGCACATCACCCTCAGGGGGGCAGAAACCTTTCTGTGCCTATAGATCACATTTGCAAACCAGAGAGACTGTCTGGGCACCATACACAAACTCTGTAACCAGTGTGAGGCAGTGTGATGTAATGGTTGGAGTGTGGACCTCAGACCTGGAAGATCAGAGCTTTAATCCAGTGTAAAGCCAGTGTAATACACTATTTACAAATAGAATTAGAAGGGACCCTTGAAGCAAACTATTTAATTAAATCACTAACAGTTTTATATATTGCCCTTCACTAATAAGGCTAACATTGGTTCACATCAATAAAAATATAATACAATTAAAATCAAGTATAACTTTAAAAAAGCACCACGGTTCTGCAACTCCAACAAACAGAAAAATGCTGCATTACTTTTATTTATAAAAGTATTTATAGACCATCCCTCATAAAATATCATGGCAGTTGTACAGCAGTTAAAACCATTAATTGCAGTTCAACAGAATTGTGAAAATAACTGGCTATTCAAGAAAAGTTCCTCACTTTTGTATGTATCTAACTGTGAAAATAAATCAATTAGCAAATCTTCACCCCCCCACTCCTCCTATGAGTATATATATATAATGTATATGTGTGTGTATATGAGTCCAGAGATACCTCGGTGGAGAGAGAATTTCACAGAAGTGGAGCCATCACCAAAAAGGCCCTTTTCCAGACCCCCTCACTGCATACTTCACCCTACACAGGGACCACCAGGAGGGTCTCAGAAGTTAGTTAAGTTCCTGCACAAGGAATGAGATTACTTGCAGAAAACTAGATTCTGTAGCTAATATGCTGTGTGGCTCCTTTGCTGCAAACATTTTGGAGCATCTGGACTTAGAATGTAGTGTCTACCCCTGCGCCGGCCCCACATTTTTGCGGAGGTAGAAAATATATATATGGTGATGACAGTCCTTTCGTAAATGCTAGTTTATGAAATAGTACAGGTTTCCATGTGTCAAGGTAGAATCTTCCTAGAGAACAACTCCCCAATGTTTCGCTGTAACTGGCAGCTCATTCTCTGAAAGATTTTTCATGGAAAAGTAGTGAAATCAAACATATGGGCAATGTGTTTGCTTGCCATCTGGATTCACAGGTCGGGTTTGGATTCACAGGCTTTAATAGGATTAGGTTTCTCTGTTGATACAAGAGATTATAGTACAGAACAGCCCACAATCATCATCGTAATCATTATGAGCTGGTCAGGGATGGTCTTGTGTTGGCTGCATCTTAACCTATTGCATGTCCACTCTTGTATCTGAAGGCCAACAATATTATTAGTCTTCTCACATAGAAGCTATTCTTTGGGTGCCGATTTCTCGCCACTATTTTACAGAGCTGAAAGTAGAGCAGAGGAACTGCCAAGCCCTACAATGTTCTGGGGGGATTTTCTGTTGAAAGGCAACGGACAGAAACCCCTTTCCCAAGATGACTCTCTAGACTAGGAATGGGGGAATCTGCGGTTCTCCAGATGTTGTTGAACTAGTATTCCCATCACCACTGTTGACTCTGTTGGTTGGCACTGATGGTTGCTGAACGCCAACTAACACCGGGGGCCACAGGTTCCCCAGCCCTGCTCTAGACTATATCATATGTATAAGCACAACTGACACCATTTCTAATTTTATGAGGCTGTCACCCTTATGTGAATGAGCATGTTGAAGTGATCAGGTGTCTGAGAGGTCTGAAGGTCAGGTTCATTGAGAATTTATTCAGAAGATTCTCAAATGCCTAAGTAATGAATCAATTTCCCCGCTAGATTGATTATTAATCAAACTGTGCTCCACACATCATGACATTTAAGGAAAACCTAATAAAATATTGTAAACTACCTTTGAATTTGATTATGGTGTTATATAAATATTTAGTTTATAAAGAACAGAGTAAGAGATAGCTCCAAGTACAGTTATACCTCTGCGAACGTCTGCCTTGTCTAGCGTCCATTCTGGCGAACGTCTGAGGAAAACCCAGAACTACCGGAACGGGTTACTTCCGTTTGCCGCTTGCACATGCGCAGAAGTGCTAAATTGCGCTTCACGCATGAGCAAAAGCGCAAACCGCTCCACGCGTTCGCAGACACAGAGATTTGCCCTGTGTCCTTTTCGGCTAGTGGCTGGGGTTCCGGAACAGATCCCGGCCGCAAAACAAGGTATGACGGTAAAAGAGATTCCTTTATACCTGTCATGTATATCATGTTAGGGAAGAAAGAAGTTCCTGTTACATTTCAAGGGTCAATTCAGAACACACTGATTGTAGGCAGTGTATGGTGGTGACCTTGCAATTCTTGTGTGTAACAGCTAATATTACCAAATTGAGAATGTATTTGCTAAAGATTTACAATACCTTTGTAATCATTCCTTTGGGAAAAGTTCATAAATGAGGCATGTCCTGGCTGTTGCATTCCAGTCATAGTAAATGGTAAATATACTTTGAAAAAATTATTAATTCTGACTTATTAGAGTTTGTTCCATTTGTCCCCGGTTGGACTCAAGCAATTATGGAGGAAAGGGATCCCAAGAGGCACCTGTTTTATACTTGAAAGCTTTCTCCAGATAGTGACATTCGCTAATGGATAAAAAGTGTGATTCAATTCCTGTGCCTGGCAACACAAAAAGTTGAAATTTGAGTGGAATGCTTTCTTTGAAATAATATTGGCTAAAACAAGAATCCCTCTATGTGAAATCAGCCTTGCAAATACTTAGCTGGTCACATACAGTGAACAAGAATTGTTCCCGATTGATTAGGATGTGTCAGGGGATGAGAGAGAGAGAGAGAGAGAGAGAGAGAGAGAAAGAGAGAGGGGGGGGGGAGAAACAGAATATTTTGAGGAACTCAGAGACTGTTTTGTTGGAATAATCAGATTGTGGATAATTACTGCTGAGAAGGACATTAGGATTATAAAATTACAGTGGTACCTTGGTTAACAAACTTAATCCGTTCCTGAAGTCCGTTCTTAAAACCAAATCTGTTCTTAAACCGAGGCGTGCTTTCCCTAATGAGGCCTCCCGCCACCGGTGCCCTTCCACTGTTCAGCTTCCATTTGAAGACCGAGGTAAAGTTCGCAAACAGGAACACTACTTCCAGTTTTGTGGAGTAGTGTAAACCGAATAGTTCGTAAACAGGACTACTCTTAAACCGAGGTACCACAGTATGTTAATATCAGTAAGAGAAGTCCACAATTCCATAAGAAAACAAATTTGTACGGGAGGCAGAAGAGGCAGGATTTCATCACCTATATCAGGGGTAGGGAACAGAATACAGCCAGCAGGCCACATCCTGAGCTCACGCCCTCATCCCCCACCACAGACCTCTTTTGTAGGTGGCTTGGGCCTCCAACCTCCAATCACCTGACATCACCATGGTGTCAGATAACCCAAATTCAAAGGAAAAAATTAGCAGTCCTCTTGAGTCGTACCTTGGAAGCCAAACGTAATCCGTTCCGGAAGTCCATTCAACTTCCCAAATGTTTGGAAACCAAAGCGTGGCTTCTGATTGGCTGCAGGAAGCTCCTACAGCCAATCGGAAGCTGCAGAAGCCCCGTTGGACGTTCGGCTTCCAAAAATAGTTTGCAAACCGGAACAGTCACTTCCAGGTTTGCGGTGTTCGGGAGCCGAAATGTTTGATAACTAAGCTGTTTAAAAGCCAAGGTACGACTGTACTCCCAATTCTTTCCATTCTTCTTTTGCAGTCCAGCATGAACTCAAGCTGGGCTGCAAATGACGATCACTGCCTATCAGTACTGACTGAAAACCTTGCTTTTGGCAAGGGACTGGCCGCACTTAGGAAATCCTTAAAATTGTACAATAATGCTATGAAACAATAGAACCTATATAAGGGGTTTTCTTTTTCAATGAGTCTTTTTCAACTCACATTCTACATTTCAGGTTTACTTCTTTATTCTATGCTGCAAAGAAGGTGCTGTTTTGCATGCCACTTCCTAAATGCAGCCTTGTTTAAAAAACAGGAGTGTTCTTAGGGCTATGAGTAGTTCTTTTTCCTTTAGGATGTGAAGTTAGGAGGAAGGGTGACCTTCTTTCCAATCTTGCACCTAGCAGATCTGAAAGGACCCTCCTCAGTAGAAAACGGTATGGATGCACACATTGCAAAGAATTCCATTACCAGACTTGGTGGAATTAAGATGCAGAAGGCTGTGTAAAGCTATATAAATAGCTACATAAAGGTGTGATATAAATAGCTCCATTAAAGGCAAATTATCCTAGGTAATGCATGGTTAATGGGCCAAAAAGAAAATTTGAATTCAAGAATTTCTGAAAAACTGAGGGACTGATGTCCATTAAGCATCAAACAGTACAAAACATTCCAACATGAAGATACCCAGGATTCCCCCCCCCCCCCCGCAAGATGGAACTCACAAGAACTCTAGCATCTCTGAGGTGGCAGCCATTGCTATTGTAAGAGAACAAGGGAGGTGTTCATGGTGAGTTCCGGCACCCCTTTTTCTATAAAAATAGCACTGAAGATACATTCTCCTGAACTATAGCTTAATGCAGGAGCTTCATTCAAGTAGTCCATAGTCTGGGTGTAAAAATAGTGTTAAATCATACAACATCTCGCACAGTGTGCTATAATTGCTGCAACGGACAGAAAAAATAGTAAGACCACTTAAAAGGTTTGGGAACCACTGGTCTAATGGATAACACTTGAGTTTCACTGTGCTACAAATCTCAGCTCTGTGGACTCAGAGTGGCATTGGGCACACCATTCCAAATACAGTGGTGCCCCGCAAGACGAATGCCTCGCAAGACGGAAAACCCGCTAGACGAAAGGGTTTTCCGTTTTGGAGGTGCTTCACAAAACGAATTTCCTATGGGCTTGCTTCACAAGATGAAAATGTCTTGCGAGTTCCTGCAGGGTTTTTCCCCCCCCCCTTTTTCCCAAGCCGCTAAGCCGCTTATCAGCTGATCCACTAAGCCGCTAAACAGCTGATCCGCTAAGTCGCTAAATAGCTGATCGCTAAGCCGCTTATCAGCTGATCCGCTAAGCCGCTAATAGCGCTAATCCGCTAATGGGCTTGCTTCGCAAGACGAAAAAACCGCAAGACGAAGAGAATCGCGGAACGGATTCTTTTCGTCTTGCGAGGCACCACTGTAGTCTTCTTCTTCTTTGGCGATCACTCGTAGCTGAGTAAGATTGCCTTCCATGAACATGGTTTTAACAGTGAGTCCATAAGAGACTGTACAGGCCAATTCTGGATCCGCAAGTTCTTCCACAGTGGGGACATAGGTTTCTGGGTGGGAGTTGATCACAGTGAGGGTTTGCCAAGCGTGCCTACCTCTCAGCACATTTCTTCCTTACATCCTGAGTTTGTGCTTCTTCAAAACCCATGACACCTTTGGTAAAGGCTGTTCTCCAACTGGAGCGCTCGCAGGCACAATATTGTAACATCATAAAATCCATAATCCTTCCCCCCTCTTAAAAAAAAAAAATGCCTCCTTTTCTTTAGCAATAAGCTTGAGAACATGTGGGTGGTATCAGGTGAACTTTTAAGAAGCCAGAGCAGGATATCCAGGAAGTGGCCCTCACCACTCTACCTGGTTCACTGTTCATTGTCTCCAGGACAGGATAAATGGAATTACAGAAAAGAAAAACAAAACAAAATTGCAAACACTTTGATTAGCACAATTTATTTAAATCCAATAATTGGCTTTTTCCTGATAAAGAATTTGAATATGGGTCAGTGCTAGGTACATACAATTCTGTTTTCCATGGGCAACATTGCAGATGCCATCTCAAGACATGTGAGGATAGTGCAGTTCTGATCAAAGCGCCAGAAAAGGCAACAATGAAAACATCACCCGGCAAACTGAATCTGAACAAATGATGCAATCATGAAGTCACCAAATAAGGTTAATCAAGATAAACAGGGAGGAGGAGAAATAGAACTGTTTTGGCACTTAGCAGAGGGATCCTGAAGCTAGCAAGAGATGTTTTCTCTACCATTGGCACTGCTGGGAAAGGAAAAAGCACAATGAAAAGAAAAACAGAACAGCAAAAGAACATGGCCAGTCTGTGCAAGCAAAGACAACAACTAGAGAATATTCTGTTGGGCTGGTAGCAACTGTATAAAGGAATTATAACCACACATCTAAAACAATTACTTTGAAAGAAACGCTCAAATTAGCAGAGTCCTGCCTGCAGTCTTACAACCTGTTTGTCTGGCGTTGATCCAGGCAAGTAAGAATTTTGCAACAGATTTTGTATCATGGGCTTATAGTACATGATATCCCCCAATCAAGATGAAGCCAGAACATTATAGAAATGCGGAATTTCAAGCAAGGCAGAAAAAAACCAAGACATAATTCAAGGCCCATTTAGACACAGTAAAGGAACCTGCATATACTGCTTTTCCTTATACTGCTTTTAGGGATGAGGGAGTAATTGATTTGGTTTCTTGTTTTGTTTTTTGGAATGGTCCAACCCAACCTGACACACCTGAACTTGCGGGTGGATCGGAATGCCCGGTCAGATTATGCACTTCTCCAGATTTTGCAATACATTTTCTGTGCACAAAAGTACATAATTTATGTAAAAGATGTGTACAAACTGCATATTTTGCAGATGAAGAACACTAAAAAATGTGCACTTAATGTAAAAAGGGCACACAATGGGACAGAATGAGTCTGAACAGATGGGCTAGACCAAGAACTGAGTGCCAATGAGACCTAAACAGAATGGAAATAGTAGCTCAGCCAATCCCTAACTCCGTGATGGCCTATGAGGATTTTCAAGATCCCAATGACTGGCACCAATGAGAGCTTTGTGCCTAAGGCTAACTGCTGTCTGGGTGGGATACATTTCTTCGCGATCACAGCTGATATGCTGCAATCCCTATGAAAATCTACCTCCTGTGTTTAGTACTGGGTAGGCCTTTTGAGTTCCCATCTAAGTGGCTATAAGTTTCAAGGGGTCTGGTGTACAATCTTTCCATCTGTGCAATTTTAATAAAGGAGATTTTCAGTAAAGTCTAATAATAAAAGTGGAACACATGTTTACAATAATCTAAAAAGCCTTTTTTCCTGAAATCAATATGGCTAAATTAAAATGTTTTAAAAGTTAAACTATTCTCAATCAAATGGTGGTAAACCAAACAATTCTGGTTTGAAATCAGCCATCGACTTGAGTACTAGAGTTGCTTCTTTCGTAAGATCTTTGTTCAGGTTTTCATCTGGAATCATCACCACTTGCATTCCCGCTGTCAGTGATGCCTTGACTCCATTGGGGGCATCTTCAAAGACAAGACACTGAGAAGTAGAAAGAAAACAGAGTACCATAATCAGAAAATTGATTCTGCGTATATCCAGCAAATGAAATTATTTGGCTTTAATTCCTAGGTCATATAGACATTTTTTTACAGTCGGGGAATACTTTACTTAGAAAATACCAGTAGTTTAAGAATGCATTTTTAAACATATGCATATACACCAAAAGAGACTTCTTCACACAAGTGCATACTTAACCTATGGAATTGCCTGTTGAATTGTGGAACTGTGGCTTTTTGATCAACATACCGCAATGTCACACTTAATTTCATTAACGTTTAGTGGCCGTAGTGTGACACAAAAGCGGACATCATTCAAAAAGTCACCACTTCCTTTTCTGTGCTTCTCCTTTCCCCATGATTCACCCATGAAAATGGCAGGAAAGAACTATATGCCAAGATACTGCCCCCAATTTCACCCTGCAATTTTCCTTCTTAAACGGGTTGCAAACAGATTCCTTTGGGAAGCAATTAACTTGGAAACGAGAACTAAACTTTCCAGATTTCCAGAAATGGAAATTATCCGCTAAGGAAACATTGGGAAAATGGTGTCTGAATGCAGTCGTAATGATGGCCACCCACTTGGATGGCTTTAAAAGAGGATTGGACAAAACCACGGAGCATAAAGCTATCATTGGCTACTAGCCATGATGGCTATGCTTTGCCTCCATGGTCAGAGGCAGCATGTTTCCGAATATCAGTGGCTGAAAAGTGTAGGAGGGGATAGTGATGTTGTGGTCAGGTCCTGCTTATAGATTTCTCAAAGGAATGCGGCTGGTCATCGTTAGAACAGGATGCAGGACTAGATTGGCCATTGGCCCAATCAAACAGGCTCTCCTTCTGTTCTCAGCTGGAGGCAATGGTCCAGCAGAAGCAGGGAAAGGCAGCGAGTAAAGTCCTTAAGACTCATTTGGGTAAACAGCTTCCTTCAAAGCTCACTAATGTGCCAGCATGCCAGTTCCTACATGCCTACATACCTCACTAATGTGCCTACATGCCAGTTCCTCATAGAATTGTAGAGATGGAAGGACCTTAAGGGTCATCTAGCCCAACCGGCTGCAATATGGGAATCCTGCCCGCAGCTATCCCTGGGTGGGCTCAAACCACCAACCTTCTGGTTAACAGTCAGAAGCACTGACCCATTTCTCTACAGGTTCTCGTGCCAATTACGTTGCTGACTCTGACTGCAGCCCCCACACTCAATGGTGTCCATGGACAATTATGACAGATTTCACCATAAAAACATTTGATCCAGTAAGACAAGCAGCTATTTCACATAACATTATTGCAGTGCTGTGGCTAGAACTGTGCATTATTGTTGTCATTACAAAACAAGAACATTATAGCCGAAATATTTCTTATTCGTTTGCTTATGTATTCCTCAGTTCTCAACCAGATACAAATTTTAAGGGGGGGGGGGGGATGACACGACATTTTATTTCAGTCATTCTTATTCTTTAATAGGGAACCAATTCTTTATTAAGCAATAAATACACATCAGACCTGTATTGTGAAAATTAAATGAGCTCATTTTGTTACTAAAATATCACTGTTCTGTATCCTCCCCCTTCAGTTAAGTTGTAAATATTGGAGATTTATATCACCATAAGAGAACAGAATCTCTTGGTCTACAGTTTGTCTCAAATGATGTGTTAGGACTGTAGAAATAAAAGGTCAGAATAAAACAATTTAAGTGCTAACTCTGAATTTATAAATTGAAAATGCAAGGCAAATATTTCAGTAAACCTAGTACATACTTATGGTTTTTTAATACAACAGTTTAGCTACCATTGCATACTACAATCTGAAGCAAAACATTCCATATTAATAGACGTTTCATCTCAATGCAACAAAATTTCATTTGGTTAACAATCCTGTGGAAGGTTTGCATAAGATGTAGAAGTCCATCAGAAACCATTTCTTCATGTGTTGAAATGATTTTTTTGCGGGGCGGGGGGGATTGGTTTCAGTTTCCCAATTCTGGTTTCAGTGCTTGCAAGAAAAGAGCACAAAAAGAGAAAGCAAACTGGGGGGGGGGGGGGAGCCATGCACGAGCGCTTTGAACATCTATAGTCAGCATCCCTCAGCCTTACCTATTGTGCAGGGCTGCTGAGAAAAATAGGCTAGCTCTAAGTACACTGCTCTGAGCTCCTAGTTGGAAGGCAAGTAATGCATGAGATGATAGATAAATTGATAACCTTCTTCAGAAGGCATCTAAGGAACTCTGGTGGTTCGCCTCACATTGATTTTATAGAACAAATTAATTATGTCAGGTGTTAAACATGTACAGGATGGTGTAATATATTAAGCAGTAATTAATTTCACTTAAATGAGGAAGTTTCTAAAAGCTTTACAATATTCCCTGAAATACTGAATTCCTTAATAAATTAGTAATCAAATCAACATCTAGAATTCAAGCTTGCCCATTTAGTGGTTTGGTAGGACGTTTGCCTATATCTGTGCATTGCTAAAAGGGTGTTCTGTTCTCGTTGATAACTATATTTGCCTTTTCCTTTCCACAGCCTAATGTGGCACAGTCAACAGTACCCTTAAGGATGCAAAATACTGATACATGAAAGTATTTTAGTCCTGGATCAAAATTAAGAAACACGGCATTTCCCTCACAGACTTTAAATTGACTCCTTTGTGAATAAATGTAAGAAGTGTTTTCCTTGCAGACTGTAAATTGTCCCCGTTGTGACTAATTATTCATATAAAAAATTCTTGGAGAAAAGGAAGAGGACATCTGGGACACTGATTAGAATCCGTATGTATTCGGGGCAAGCATTCTTCCCAACAGGGAAGCCACACTTCTGAACGGCATTGATAAACGGGTAATAGGATGTCTGAAGGAACAATCATGCCCCCTGCCATTAAAAGATTCCTCATGCTTCTACAAAGCCACGGCACAATGAATCTTCTGTTTTCATGAATGCTGTATCACAGGTGAACCTGCACCAACCTAGCTCCAGTGATTGTGCAGCCTGCTGTAGGGATGCAGCAAATCTGTTCATTTGCAGACCATAATAAGGCAGGGCCAGCACTGGCCAAAATTCAATTCCTCTGAGTTGGATGCATATCAGAGTCTATCCAGCTAGAATCTGGCCCTTAAGCTTGTGCTCATGTAAACATGTTGGAAGGAAGGAATTAAGGAAGGAAGGAAGGAAGGAAGGAAGCTTTGCTTCTACCACCCAGGTCTAAAATTTCCAGAGGTTCAAACTAGGAGTAGAATATGCTCAGTAACTGGGAACAGCAGCATACAGTTAAACAAAACTGCAGCTATAAATCTATTTGATTTTAAAGTGGAAGGGTGATTCTGGCAGCGACACTAAGGGAAACAGAATTCTGCAAATCAAAACTGATGAATTTCCATGCAAACTTTGAGGATGACTCAATACTGACTTGTCATGGCTTTAAGTAATGAAACATCCCAAGGAGATGGCTAATCAGAGAAGCAGAAAGGAATTTAGAAGTATGCATTCCAAATAGCCAAAGATACTGAATAGAGAATAAACAGGATTTTAGTTCACCATCTTTGGAAATAATACTTTATCCTCCAGTTGGTGAGGTTACCATCAGTGGCGATGCTGCATGGTCTGGCGCGGTGGGGGGTGCGTGTCACGTGTCTGGGGGGGGGCAGCCGCGATGGTACCCCCCTCCCCGATGGTGCTGGGGGCGATGCACTCCCCCTGCCCCACCAGTGGTTACCATATGGTGGCTATGTCTACTTAATCAAGCCATAGTATGGCAGAGTTTCACTTAAAAGGTGCATGAATTCCTGACCCAGTCATGACCATAAAATATATCTCTCCCATATTGCTCAAACATGGTTTTAGCCCAACATCTAGAAAACCTGTGGAAACTGCAACTGGAGCTGCTGAGGGGAGAAAGAGAGAGGCATAAAAGAAATGAAGTTTGAAGGATATGGATAGAGATGTCCTCATGCTATTTGCAACCACTTCATTTAATGCCCAATCTTTTTACATGGAGTTATCAAGGTTCAGTCTTGCCAAGGTGTTCCCCAGGAACTCTGAAGTATCTAAGCCAGTCTTCCGCAGCCTGGTACCTTTGAGATTTGAATTTCAGCTCCCTTCAGCCACCGGCCAATGTGTCCTATATTCAGGGATGGTGGATTCCCTTCTCACAGGAGACAATGACGGCCACCAACTTGGATGGCTTTAAAAGAGGACTGGGAAAATTCACGGAGGAATAGGCTATCAATGGATACTAGCGGTGAGGACTATGTTCTGCCTCTGCGATCTGAATACCAGCTGTCGAAAATGCTATTGTGCTTGCAGGTTTCCTACAGGCATCTGGTGGGCCACTGTGAAAACAGGATGTTTTTGGACTAGATGGGTCTCTGGCCTGATCCAGCAGGTTCTTCTTGTGCTCTTGTGATGGAGGTTGAAGTCCAAAACATCTGGAAGACACCATGTTGCAGAAGGGTGCTCTAGGTGCTCTTGTTTTAGTCTCAGTTGACAAAACTCTCAGAAAATTATTTAATGTCACCTGTTTCTAAGCAGAACCCAGGACTATCACATCTCTTCTCCAGGTATTTCCTGTTCCCTGCCATAACTTGGCACTCTCGGACAAGTGCTTCTTTTGCTCATGGTCAGATTACAATATGAGAAACAGAAGAAAAAGGTCAGACCCATACCGACACATTTCTTAATCATCAAGTTTCAAAAGTATGCATCTAAATGGATATAAATGCCATAGAGTCGTAGGGTTATATAATTGTAGGGCTGGAATGAACCACAAGGGTCAACTAGTCCAACACTCTGCAATTCAATAATCTTTTGTCCAACATGGGGCTGGAACCCAAAACCCAGAGATTAAGAGTAATCAGAGATTAAGACTCATTCTCTACTGACTGAGCTATCCCATCAGCGGTGATCAGCCCAAAAACTGCACACGGCACATTTATTTGTGCCTTATCCATCTGGGACAGGCCTCTTGTGTCCATCAATATATTGGCGAACAACAATGAAATGAAATGAAATGGATTTCTAAAGAAGTCTTCTAAAAAATACAACTGAGACACACTACCTTACAATCTGCTAATATGAATTCTTTTCAACTTCTTAACTTCTCCCTTCACAAAGCATCTTTTCATTTTCACTAAATTCTCTTACTTAGTTTTCATTTCAAGTTGAAGATTAAAGACATTTTCACAAGAGATACTAAGAATGCTTTTAAAATATCTCAAATTAGCCACTGGCAAATATTAATTTTAAAATATTAACATACATTCTGGGTAATGTAGTGTTTTAATTTGGATTACAAATGCCAACCCTCCCTTCCAACACCCCTGGAAATAACGGAAGAATTCCTTGTGATAATGCCTTAATATTCTTTCAGTCAGAGACTACTGACTGTTGGTATTGCCAGTAATAAGGACCCAACAACATTGCTAGGCTTTGAACAGCTGCTGTAAAATTCTGGAAGAGCTCTCCTGTCTGTGGGCTTTGTGAACAATCTAGCTAGTCTGAGACATAAATCCACACTCTTCAATTTCCCACTGCATTCAGAAAGCAGAAAAGGGAACAACTCTGACATACTTGGCCTTTAGATCCTTCTGCGTTGCACAAAACACCATTATCAAGACTGTTCAGAAACTTTTTATTTAATCCACACAGTATAAATAAATATACTTCAGTACGTCCCCTTGAAAGATCTAATTGACTTCCATGATGTCATTAAGCTTATTGTATGAAAAACGACAATGACTGTGGAATGCAATATGCATAATGGAAAAGCTTAACTAATTCTTTGGAACCGGAGGCAATTAAAACACTTAATTACCAATAAGCTGGGAAAATGACCCATAATTACGGTGGCTTTAATGCTGCAACAAATAAATGTACCTAATCTTCCTTCAGTTTTTATTGGTACTGACACCTATTGTCAACATCCCAGCAGTATTTTGAATCAAATGATGGGAGTCTTGCAGAGGTCACTAAAAAAATAATGGACTCACAGTGATGACCAACTGCCCTTTTCCCCTCCCTATTAATATACTAAATCCAAGGATATGAGAATACTCCAGCAGTTATTAAGAGTGCAAGCTGGAATGCCACTTTGCCTCTCAAAAAGACTGATATACTTATATTTTGTTTGTTGTTGTTTTCGTTCTCTGTACCTGAATCCAACACGACTCCTTTGTCTATTGTAAGAATAACAGTTGGGTCAAATAACATTTTTTCTTATAACAACAAAGCACAGAGCCAAGGCAATTAAGCATCATTATGTGGTATCAAATGTGTCCCCACATTGGTTCTTTGCTCCAACTGAGGCTTCTGTCACTGGAATGGAGAGGGACACAAGTTCTGCCAATTCCCCCTGCTGCCACTGCAGCACCTCCAATGCTTCCTGGAACAGATTTTGAGGAGACAGAAGGTGTGCTGAGCAGCTAATTCCATCCCTGACACTTTATCACAGATTTGTCCTGTCCTGTTGTGTGCCACAACGTTCAATCTACACAAAACTTAGGCGTTTCAGGTTTGACTCTGAACTGTATCCTGCCTGCTGGACTTCAGACTTGGTTACTTGAACTGACCCTGAACCTTGTTCCCTGACCTTTTGACTTTGGATCAAATCTCAGATTTTGAACTTTGGATTTAGCATACCGACTTGCTGCCAGGTAGGCCAGGGGTTCAGGACAGAGTGCTTTAAGTGTGTATACAGCCGCCTATCTTTTTCTCGGCTAGTCTATATGTTCTGAGTTTTTCTTGTTGATAAAATCTTCCCACCTCCAAAGCAGATTCTATTGCAGTTGAAAATGCAACATCTAGTGGGGCTATAAAACGAGTAAAGCATCTATTGATTAAAGTAGGAGTCCCCAAGCTTTCTGGGCCAGTGAGCACATTTAGAATTTTAAGAAAGTGTTACGGGTGTGGCGTAACACAAAATAGCTGCCTTGTCAAAAAGAGCAGAAGAAAGTCAAGAAAACAAAATGCTGTTTGTGGGTTTTTTCATTAGCAGCAAAAAGTTGCCTACATAAACCACTGCTGCACTGATTTGCCCAGCCTTTGCTCAGAATGGAAGGGAGGTGGGTGTCTGATTTTGCATCCAATGAAATGAGAGCATGTTTAAAGAGGTTTGAGACATGTGGAAGAGACTGAGCCTGTGCAAATGGGACCTCAGTAGGAGCAAACAGTCTCTCACACACTGTGAATTCTGAGATGATATTTACGGAGAACTTTCACAGGAAATACTGGTGGCACACTGGCACTCACAGGTGACAAGTGGCAAAACCCCACACCAGTTTTTAAAACATGGAATTTGATTTTAAAATAGAACTAAAATTAAAAAAAAATTGCTAGGCTGTATACTAACTCTTTCCAGCATTGGGATGCATGGGATGTCTGTACAGAAAACAAAATGAGAAAAAGTTGATGTCTAGTTTATTGGGACATTCATAAATGGCTTAAGAGACTCTTAAACAGAACAATCTTACTTTCTTAGTAATTTGACTCTTAATTTTATTTTAGTGCTTTCTAGACAAGTTATTCATATCTAGTATCAAGAACAATCTTAGCTTTCGGTGCTGTCCTTCACTGTGGAGGAAAAGAATACTGCAATAGTTTAACTGGATTTCATGTAGCCCTGCTTGAGTGCTACAATTAACAGCTATTATTTTTCATAATTTGAAAAAAGCAATAGAAGATGCCTAGAAATGTAAATGTAAAGCCAGGGAATGGGTGGGTAAAATGGTTTTGGTATACAGAATACAATATGATTGCATCTTATGCAAGGGGGTGGTGCATATATGCCAAAACACATATACTCGAAGTGCCCCTTGGAACTGCCCCCATGTGAGCATCCTTATTTTCTGGAGCTGGAATACCAAGCGGGCTCGGGGATGCTCTCACAAGATCTCACAGGGTCATCCGAGTTCCCACAGAATCTCACGAGAGCATTCCAGAGACCGCACTCTGAGCATGACTTGCTTTGTAAGCAAGGAGGAAAACTTGGACGCTCTTTCTGTGCTGGGAAAACCCAGCCCCAAAAGAGCTTGTAAGCTCCCCACCTTGCAAGTATTTAATTTGCCCAATTTCAACCAGCTGGCTTTAATGGCACAAGGTTGAAATCATGCAAGTTAATTGTGCCGAAGATGCAATTGTATTATATACTGCAATAATTGCGGGATCGTGGATCTATAGAAATCAGGCTTACTGGCTCAAAAAGTGAAAAATGTATTTTTACATTTTATTATTACTACTACTCTTGATATCATAAATTAGGTACAGAGCATACAGCTTTTTTCAATAAGCCTAGTACCTACTTTCTATAGAGCTACACTGCTGATATATATTAAGCTCAATAACATGGTTTGATGGCTATGAAAGCTAAGATTGTTCTTGATACTGGATATGAATAGCTTTTGTCTAGAAAGCATTAAAATAAATTAAGAGTGAGATTACTAAGGAAGTAAGATTGTTCTGCTTCAAGTCTTTAAAGCCATTTATGAATGGCCCAATAAACACTGAGAAGGTATAGTAGACATTCCATTAAGCTTTTGATAAGAGTATAGACACAATGAACATCTCTATGCAGCTATGACAATAATTTGGAAGTACTGCATCAAAGCAATTTTGCAGTGGGGAAAATTCTTCCAGCTGATTCATATCTGAAAATTGGTCTTAAACCTGAAGAAGTTTTAAAGACACTTTGGAAAAAGATGAATTTAAGCCCTGGCACAAGCAGTGGGAATGAATTTTTAAAAGTTGCTAGCTTCTTTCATTAATTTTATACCATTTGTGATCATGGAAACAAAGAAAAAAGCCGCACCCGGACACATTTGTTCTTGTTGCTGCTGCTATAAAAATAATAATAATCTGTTTCCATCCCTGTTCAAAACAGCATCAAATAGTGTAATCTTTTAGCATAAAAAGTTATCCCTTATGAATTTTTAACACTGTCCAAAGAGAATAAAATTAGCATTTAGCTGCCTACTGACAAAGCACCTGGTGCCATTCACAGATAAACTCCACAATCTGCCTTGCAGTTCATGGATTAACAGGTAAAAATTGTACATTTCATACATCACCAATATAAATTTGCTATACTGATATGAAGACCTAAGGATATGTTTACAGGGACACGACATCAAAAATACAGCTTGTTCACCAACCATGATAGCACACAGATAGTACGGTATGTATAATTTTCTATTAATCACTGCAGTCCTTTGCAACAAGAGCTGTATAAATAGTGAAGTGTGGGGAATTGGTGAATTCTACTAGCGCAGTACCCTACCAGTTGACTATTATATCACCTGCAATTCTACAAAGAACCATGTATACCACCTTGAGCCCTGTGAGGTGGGCTGCTACAATCTAGTCATCAAAGCACTTTTTTGATCTTCTGCTGGGTCCAACTCTGGAGAAGTAAAAGGGGAAGGGTCGAAATGCATTTTTTACCTTTTAAATCAAGGATTCCATTAAGACAAAAATAATCTGCTGCCTAGATCCTGTAACTAAGACTACATCAACAGGCAAGGCAACACAGTACAGTGGTACCTCGGGTTACATACGCTTCAGGTTACAGACGCTTCAGGTTACAGACTCTGCTAACCCAGAAATAGTACCTCGGGTTAAGAACTTTGCTTTAGGATGAGAACAGAAATCGTGCTCCGGCGGCACGGCAGCAGCAGGAGGCCCCATTAGCTAAAGTGGTGCTTCAGGTTAAGAACAGTTTCAGGTTAAGAACAAACCTCCGGAACGAATTATGTACTTAACACGAGGTACCACTGTATGACTTCATATGGGCACACAGTTGTAGAACACCCAGTATATGCATTGTGGATACACCACCATTTGTGGGTCTAGCTATTGATCATCTCCCCTCAAATAGTTTGTGGGTACCAGCCATTACACCAAAGTCACAATCTTCCTGCAGAAAATTATTCAGTGCCCTTTCCTTATCACATATTCACTGTGAAAACCATTTTTTTTAATGCCAGTGGTCTGTAACCTATGGGCAATTAAATGACTAGTTAAAACCATAAGCTCCCATGCACATACAGACTATATTTGATATTTGGTGAGGAGATAGTTCAGAGCACTCCTACCTAAAATAGAATCAGGAGTTTGAAGTTTAATATTCTCTATAAAATTTTTCTTCTTTTTTTTTTTAAAAGAAGAAGACCTTGGAAACAGCAATTTCAAAATAAGCCTATACAAGTTTCAGTCTAGAGTAGTGCAAGTTTCTTCCTTTAACTGCTTGCAATGTTTTGCTATTCAAAAGGTACAGACATGTGCCTTGGTATCTTTTAATTCCTCAAGAGCAACTACAAAAATGCTTGGCCCAGTTCCATTTGGTCAAATTTCAAACTAAAATATGCAACACATGATTTTGGAGCCGGAGGCTATGTAATCCTAGACATATGACAATAGATTAAAATACTATTTGAATGAGCTTTGGGTTACTGTTAAGATAGTTTTGAGATAATTTAAAAATAAAGAGCTGTGTGCTGCCAAGATGTGCAAAAATAGTTATTTGTACATTATTTAAGAAGATACAAAATGGAAATTCGAAATGCATAGTTTTAGTAATGTCATGATAAACCTTTTGTATTATTCAAGTTCTGCTTTTGATGTACAGAATATCTAGAAAAAAGGGAGAATGTGTTTGAGTGACCCACTTAACAGCAGTCCTATTGAAGTACTAACGAATAAATGAATTTTAAATAGCTACAATATTTGCAATTTGGGGCTCCTGCTGTGTAAAGCGTCTGAAGAATTAGGTTTTAAAAGAACAAAAATGCTGCTTATTTTGGTTCCCCAAAGGGTGCGTCTCTCTGTTTGTGTGTGTATATATGTGTGTGTGTGTTTGTTTCTGAATTTCTCCCTGTCCAAGAGGAGTCTGTAAACCCACATAAAATTAAATGTGTGTTCCTGAACATTCTAACAAGGGATTGAATACAGTGGTACCTCGGGTTACATACGCTCCAGGTTACATACGCTTCAGGTTACAGACTCCACTAACCCAGAAATAGTACCTCGGGTTAAGAACTTTGCTTCAGGATGAGAACAGAAATTGGGCGGCGGCGGCGCAGCAGCAGCAGGAGGCCCCCATTAGCTAAAGTGGTGCTTCAGGTTAAGAACAGTTTCAGGTTAAGAACGGACCTCCGGAATGAATTAAGTACGTAACCAAAGGTACCACTGTAAAACTAAATGTGTGTTCCTGAACATTAGAACAAGGGATTGAATATTAGGAAGGAAGGAATAGCAAGAGCAACCCAAATAGAGTTTCATATACAGATGGACAGAACCACTCTATTGAGTTTGTGGGAATAATCCTATAGACTTTGGAGGTGGAAGCCAATTTCCACAGAACTGCCAAGGGACCTGTCAGATTCCAAGAGAATCTATAAAGAAGTTGTGTGCTCCACTAAAATAACCCCAAAGTGGAAGGTTGAACAAGGGAGTAAGTGGAGTCCTTGAGTCAACTTAGAAGGTCAAGGCTCCACCTTAAAGGCTTAAAGTTTGAAGAACAGTAAGCTGTGGACACCTTGAGTTGGCTACAGGAATTCAACCTGCTTCTTTCATATACAGTGGTACCTTGGGTTACATACGCTTCAGGTTACATACGCTTCAGGTTACAGACTCCGCTAACCCAGAAATAGTGCTTCAGGTTAAGAACTTTGCTTCAGGATGAGAACAGAAATCGTGCTCCGGTAGCGCGGCAGCAGCAGCAGGCCCCATTAGCTAAAGTGGTGCTTGAGGTTAAGAACAGTTTCAGGTTAAGTACGGACCTCCGGAACGAATTAAGTACTTAACCCGAGGTACCACTGTACTCTGTTAAGTTATTGCTGAAGCCTATGTGACTGTGAGGGGATATTTTCTATACCATGTCCATAGTCGTCATGTATGTATAAAATTAGCCTGGCTGAATCAGGACATTTTTGTTGTGCATTTGGGGCTCCATAGATTGCACAGAACCATTGTTGTGACACTGCCCTTTTGACCATCCACTGGAGCTGCTGCACTCTCTTATCTCCAGGAATACAGCCAATCCTTTCAGCCAGCAACTCAAGTCCAATTTATCAAAATGCACACCTCAATAGTCAAAAATGAGGAATTCCTATAACCAACTCATAATGTGTAAACATAGAAAGGTAAAACTGTTTCATAACTGCTGGATTACTCTGACATTCATATGTTTACATAAAGGTGATATTTAGGTAACTGCACACAGGCACATCGTTCTTTTGATGTCTATACTGAGTTACTGCCACTATACAATGGGGAAACTCCATGAAAACAAACTAAGCAGTAGCGCAGATGCAAGGTTAAGGTGAGCATCATTTGAAGAAAACAAGTCAGCAGCACAGAAATAGAAATCTTTACATTTGCATGTCTTGAATGCCCTTCAGTGAGCTGTTAATTAGAATACTCGGCAACATTCGCTGTTGCATAAACACTACTCCATTTTGAGGGGAAAATAAGCAGCTTTTTTTTTTGGTACAGAGGAATTCACAGAATGTATTTTTACAAAGGTGTAGGAAGGGAGAAGAAATGATAACTTTATTGTGTCTATTTGGGATGTAATCAAGTGAAAGGATGTATTTCTTGAGTGTCAGTTGGATAGAAATGATGTGATTCTAAAGTAACGAGGTCATATTACAAACGAGGTTATCCCAATTCTTCCAGATGGTTGGCATGTATTGCTTAGAAGACAGCACTCTCAAATTTATTTGAGACATTGCGTGTGAGGAGACCCTGCAATATTGCTATGACTTTTTGGGTCAACATTTAATTATGCCAGTAGCTTTCCAAACTCTTTCAGGAAACAAAGGGGTATCTCAGGAGCATATGGGGCAGATATGTTTCTTTGAAAGGTGCCTTGTTTTGCTCTTTCCTTGGAATTCACATCTGCAGGGCAGTGTTTATGACCAGTTCATCAATAACTACAATGAGGTCCAATGGTAATGGCTATGCCCTAAATGAATTGAAAAGGGGATAAGAATATAACTCAGTGTTAGATACACCAGCTGAAACCAGTCATAGCTACTCTTATCCCTTCACAAAGCTACATTTCCCAGTTTCTTCTGGAAAGGGGACTTGATTACTAGATAATTTATTACAGTCAAAGACCAGGTCACATAACATAACGCAATAAAAATAGCATTCTTAAAGATAAAATATACAATTGGAGCAGATTGCAGCAATAGCTCATGAGTTAAAATTGAGATATATACATACACCCATATAACTGAGATTTGGGCTACCATAAAAAATTGACCCTGAGGCGCCCCAAAGGGTGACTTCAACATTTCCCTAATAAGCTATTTTATTCTAGAGGATGATCTATGCCTACAAATCTGGGTGCAGAATCTGGCCACCAGTCAGGTCGTCTTGTGATCTTTGCCTAAGAGGAGAGAATTAAGTTTAGACTTGTCTGAAAGATCGGCGAGCCTCTTCAGCAAAGGATCAATGGTGTTCACTCTGACAATTGTTACTCTGTGAGGGGAATAGGGATATCCTAACAACTCTCAGCTCTCTTGATAACCTACCAGTTCCCAGGAGTCTTTGGGAGAAGCCTTAACTGTTTAAAGTCGTACGGTGCTGCTATAAATGAGTGCAGATGAAAAGCTACTTTTAAAACCGAGGGGAGATTTGAAGACCAGTTTGTGATGACTGTGTGGAAGGCCTGAAGAAGAATTAATAAATCTCCCTGGGCTCTAGATCATGGCATTTGTTCCACTTACAAAGATACTGGAAAACGTATGTCACAACCCAGGGACCCTGAAGTGAGGAACTGAAAACTCTGATCAAGACAAGGTTCAGGCTGCTAGCATGGGTGAATGGGGGGACTGTCTTGTCTGCAGGGCTCTCCCTGCCAGATAACACAGCTGATGCAGTACTTCAGTCTCCCTGGCCTTAAGAAGGGAAAGATTACAGAATAAGGCCCTTTAACAAGCCAACCAAGCTTCTCAAAGGAAACAGAACCTTCCACATTCCAGGTCTTGTCTGCCTACATCAAGTTTCCATTTCTACACAGAGAAAGCATATCCTGTAGCTACCTTAGCATGGCCCTTTGGAGCTGTCCAAGGTACTGTTCCTTTTTAGTCTCTTGCTTCAATGCAATTTTGAGCAGAACATTGACAGCTTTCCCAGAAAACCTCAAGCTCTCACAAGAAACATCTCCCATTGTTCAGTGTGTGTGTGTGTGTGTGTGTGTGTGTGTGTGTGTTCAGAAGTCTGCATTTGGGGTAAGCCCCCTCCATGATCAACCTCTTATTCTCTCTCTCTCCCCTGCCCCCTTTCTGGTTTTCGGTGGAGGAAACTTTCAGAAAAAGACAGACTGTACACAGTACAAAACATGCCTTGATTTAAAATAATTTGCACATTTCCCTCTGATAATTAACATTTTATGGGAATTTTCCCCTCCCCTGGGTTTCTATTATTTTAAGTTCCGAATTCACTTACAGAATTTGCAAGACTGTTAGCACCTTCAGCGTGATGGCATAGAGACAGTACCACTGGTTTAGGTGAATAAATTTTCAATGTTTGCATGGTGACAACTGCTTCACACATTCTGCTTGCTTTGTGGGAACTAATTCAACGACAGTGTAACATTCTTAAAATATGAAGCATTCACAGAACTGGCACATATAAAAACTGTCATAGATGAATCCTTCCAATGCCTGCAGGAAATTAGATTAGAACAAATACATGCTGATATTAGTATGAGATTTATAAACAAATGTTACTCTCCATCATTCACATCTTGCTCTTCAGAAAATGCTTACTGCTAAGTATATCAGCTCTTATGCTTGACACACCAAGCCTGCAGACATAATTAGAATCTATTACACAGAAATAAATATTGTTTAAGAAGTACATAAAGTTGTGTGCATACAGAAAGTTATATCCCTCTAAAATTTTATTTTCTCATCCTTGAAACAGATGCATCAAAATGCCTTTCTATAACTACACCAAGCTATGGCATTTCATTATTTATTTATTTTTAGATACGATTTTATTGTGCATGAGGACAGTGGCCTTGAAGAACCAGGAGCCTGGATCTAAATTTGCAGCAAGGAAGTCATGGGATTTCCTGCAGATATACTGACTGACCTTCACATATTTCTCCATTCATTCTTATATCATTTTAATGTCATGGTGCTAAAAAGCAGTGTAATTTTCATTAGTTTCCTCCTCTAGCATTTAGACGACAATCATGTTCAGTCTTCAATGTTTTGGGTTTTCTTATTACGAAGTCTATTTATTGACCTTCCCAGCTGCTTGTCTCAAAAGAGATTTGCTTCCTTGCCGGGGATTATTAAATTCTTATTCTCTTTTATAGGTGCATTTATTTTATGCTGCCTTTACGGCCAGTTTGAAGTCAGTGAGCCATTAACAGAGGGCACAAAGTGCATTTCTTTCAGGATCAAGGACACAAGTTTCCTTAAACATTTACAAGGGCAAGCTACCAAAAGGGACAAAATGAATAGGAGATAAAAGGTCTTAACTCTTAAAGCAATGGGTGTCATGCCATTTGTTGAGGTGAAATGGAAGCATTCAGAGGCATTCGAATATCAGGTACTGGAAACAAACAATGGGGAAGAACTGTTGTCATGCCACTCTTCTTGAAGGCATCTTGCTGGTCACTGTCAAAAAGAGGACCTGATGGATCCTTCTTGAGAAGAGGTGAATGTTTGCTCATCTCCAAAGAACAGGTTCAGCTGTGCTTTGAGTTGGAAAGCTACCCCCAGAAGCATCTTACCCAAGCAGGGGAAGTTAGCAATCCATAAATAGGAAAAATGAAAGAAAGGCACTTGCCACCTGCCATAAGCAGAGCTGAATCTAGCAGTCATATGTACTCCCAACCAGGAACACTTCTGTCTTGTTTGGACTGAGTATCAGTTTATTAAGTCATGTGATTCAGTTCATTAGTGACTCCAGGTACCTGTTCACAACATCCACAGCTTCATGTAAATTAGATGGAAAAGCGAAGTAGAGTTTATCAGTGTGGAGATGGTACCTCAGTTAAAATCCCTAGGAAGACACCATCTCTGGTTTCATGTAGATGCTAAACAGGATTATGATAGAAGTCAATCTTGTGACACCCAAAATCTTGTGGGAGAAGACCAGTAGGACTCCTATAGGAATATTCCTGTAGGCTGGAATGGAAGTGAAGTGCAGTGGCCCCAGCTTCTATCTTAATCTAGAAGCATAGCTGTCAACTTTTCACTTTTTTAAAGGGAAATTCCCTTATTCTGAATAGGATTCCTCACAAGAAAAGGGAAAAGTTGACAGCTATGTCTAGAAGGTACTGGAATGGTGTTGAAAACTACCCAGAGAGATACAAAATCAACATAGACACATTCTCATTGTCATTCTGTCCACCCATGGTGGTCAAATATAGATAGGATATTTCCCCAAATATAGGTGGGGGGAAATTAGCTTAGATAAGGAATGTTTGATGCTTGATGCTTAGCATTCGCTAAAGTAGTAGCAAAGGCTAGCAAATTCAACAATAAGGAAGATGGTCTGGGTTCAAGAAGGACATATTAAGGAAATGACCTGTTGTTGAATATGAGAAACTGTCCAGCAACAAAGTAAGCATATGATTTCTTTAATTATTTAAAACCCTACTTATCATACAAAGTTTTAACTCAACAATCTTGAATTGCAAGCAGGAAACGGTAGAATAAATATTAGAAGTTGCAAGAGAGGCTGTTTTACTAACTATTTTCTGAAGAGCAAATTAAAACTCAAATATCAGAGTTGACAGGTTCGTGCAAAAGCTGCTGAAACAAACTGTGAGTGAAAAATTAACATGACTAGCCTTATTTTTTTAAGCCCTCAAAAACGTGAGGTTGCCAAGGAAATATCCTTACTCTCAATAGCATTATAGGAATAGCTGTGGAAAAGGGGATGAGAAAAAAGAAATTAGGCACGTGATTCCCTGGAACTACAAAAACAGTTCTGAGATCAATGAGGCTTTACATTTCTCATATAGCAATCCCAAAATTAAATAGCCATGTGTTTTGAATCTAAGAGGAGTCTTCAAAAGCAGCAAATATGCAAGCCCCATGTATGAGTCTGGGTAGCAAACTAAATCATGCCCCTTGATATCAAGTAACTGAACAGTGCAAAAGAATTTAAGATGAAAATTCTTAACCAATAATAAAAAAGATAGGAACTTTCAAACACACAAGGGGAGAATACTGAAGCAGGCCTTGATTATCAGTCACTTTAGGTAGACGACTATGAAGATTTTCCCCAAAAGCTTGAAATATATTAATTCTATCACCGTGTCTAGCCATTTTAAGGGCAGAAAAGCCTTGTTTTCAAAAACATTTACAAAGTAAATGAAATATTCTTTGGCTAACAAAAAATGTCTATATATCTATAATGGCAAAATGCGAACATTCTCTTTAAAAAGCTAACATACTGACAATTGGTTATGAAAATGATCAAGTTGTTCCATAGTGATTTTTAGAAGTATTCCATGTAAAAAGTTCAAAGGTTTAGATATTGTTTTATATATCTATAAGCTTCTCAAAGCCAGACCTCATAACAGTTGGCTTTTGCAGTTCCAGAGGTGGGGAACTCAGCCATGGGCAGCAGTGGCAATGGCAAAAAGATAAAATCTGTGATTACATACAGGTAAAGAGCAGTGCTAGTGTTACTGTTCTTTAAAAACAAAACAAAAAAGTTATCCTAGCAGCATTTAAGGGCGGAATTTTTATCATTTTAAAACAAACTTTTCCAGGCTGCAGTTTATTTAATCCGATACATGAAACAAAACAATTAAAGCTTGTAGCAGATACTATTATGGATAAGCTTTTTCAAGGAGAAAGTAAAGCATGAGCTGGATAGCTCAGTTGGTTAGAGCTTGGTGCTGATAACACCAAGGTTGCTGGTTTGATCCCCGCATGGGACAACTGCATATTCCTGCAGTGCAGGGAGTTGGAGCAGATTATCCTCAGGATCCCTTCCAACTCTTGGATTCTGTGATTCACATGTGGAAGCTTCTTTGTGAGGTTTGCTTTGTGTAAGAAGGGATGTTTACACTGTTTGGGCTAACATTAATCATACAGGTAAACACACACCACTGTTTCAATTTAAATTGTGCTCAGTTCTAGGGAACACAAGAGCTAGCTGGATTAGGCAATTGATCAATCTAGTCCAGCATCCTGTTCTTGCAGTGGCCAGCCAGATGTCTATGGGAAGCCCATAAGCAGGGATATGAACTAACAGCACTTTCCCTTCCTGGGGTTTCCAGCAACTGGTTTGTATAAGGTTTAAATTATGCTTTGCAAGAGAACACTCAACCGTATTTAACAGGGTGTCTGAAATTCTGGCTTCTAGGGGTGTCCACGGGGATTTTTCTTTTGCTAAATTAGGACACCCAGCAGAGGTTTCCCACCACCAAAGCTACAGTTCCCCACAAGAATGACACAACCTAGTACCACTGTGCAGTTTACCTACAAAGTAATTCAGCAAGATTCTTCATAGTAACGATACATGAGATTTGACCACAGTGACAACATCAGTTGTCTAGGATTTCTTCTATGGCCAGAATTGATACAAAAATGACTAAGAGCAAGGTGACCACAAGGCAGCATTGTCCTGTAATCACACAT
Source organism: Podarcis muralis (assembly GCF_964188315.1). NCBI lineage: Eukaryota > Metazoa > Chordata > Lepidosauria > Squamata > Lacertidae > Podarcis > Podarcis muralis. The sequence continues at coordinate 69,981,434 of NC_135658.1, read as the reverse complement.
TCTTATAAATGCACCACTATGCAAGGAAATATAAAACCACAGGAGAAACATTTACTGAACACCAACTTTGCATTTCCTGTACTTCTGTCTCCAACATATAAATCTGTTTCATTTCCCAGCCCCAGATATTCTGCAGTGCGATGTCATCTCAAAGAAAGATTTCCCTGGGGGAAACCGATTGTATACTCATGCTCTAAATAATAGCAGCAACAGAAACTGGCCTTGTTAAAGCAAGTGATTAGATCACACTTTTTAATACGAGGTGCCTAAATCATGGGCAAAACTTATACTGGTTTAACACCTTGGGCTAAGGGTGAAATCCTATGCACACTCACCTTGGAAAAAGTCTATTGAACTGTGAGTAGATATGTACAGAATTGCACTGTTAATTTCCTTTAAAGCTATATTAGGTTAGTAGCAATCATGCAGCACTGTGTGAACAGTACTTTTTTCTCAATTAGTCACCGCCACTATTTAATTTTTTTAAAAAAGCTTTGGATTAATCTAATCAATTTAAGCATGCAATCATCACCAGTACAACCCTATAAACCACTTACATATAGCATTTCTTATTTCACCTTTTCAAGCTGCTCTATTTCTGGTGGAAATGAAGTGTTTGTAGCTAAAAAAAAAAACAACCCCAAACAAAACAACTTATTGCAAAGCATAAATGGAAGCAAACTTTATAACACTGGTGCAGCCTCCCCCTTCATAATAATAAAAACTCCTGATCTATTCTTCTGTCCCACTCAAAAGTGTTACAATTCCATTCCTACAGATGCATACACAGTGACAAAAACAAATCCTTTGGAACAGGTAATGTCAAATTCTGAAAGGTTGGTAGAGTTAATTTTTTTTACAGTTCACAACACAACTGATCCTGGAAAGACCTTATAATGTCAACAGAAGGTCAGCATTTGAACATCTGCACTGAATATGTGTGATCTGGGTGTTCAAGAACAGCAGTATTTTTAAGAGAGTTTGCCAATTAATGTCATCTGGTGTTCTGTACCAAAACTGCAAATCAGGCGGAAGCTCTGCAAATAGTAATGGAAACGTTATTGTGTGGTGCATTTATTAAGAAACACAAAAAGAGTAGCAAACATTGTTGTTTTGTCAGCCTATGCAAGCTTTTAATATCTCTAGTCATTCAGACTTTCAATTGAGATTTATTAACCTGTCAAAACAAAAAGCAATTTTAGAACATACACAATTGCAGTTCATTTTAGCACATTTATTGCTCTATAAACAGTACATCCAGTCTTGTCTTTTAAGGGGGCTAAACTCAGGTTTCTCTTCTTGAAACAAGCAATTTCTATAATAGGAAAGTTCTGAGGGGGATGGCAAACACAAAAGCAATGCAATGCACAAGGTACATATTAAAATAAATTGAATTATATTTTTCAGAATTTCTAATACAGCATCCACTCTGATTTTAGAGGCCTGCTTTCAGGGCATATTAACAACGTAATCCTAAACATACCTACCTGGAAGAGAAATCAATAGAACAAGGGGATCTGTGTCATATAACTTTCAGAGTATGGGAAAAAGCCAAGTGATAGCAATTCTTACATCACAGAAGCAACCCAAGTTCTTGCTTCTATGTAAGCATGCAGAGGATTGAGGCTAAAGTGATATATTGAAATAGGTACCCGTAGGTCATCCCTAGGTCATCGTGCAGCAATTAAAGAACATCATACACAGTATTTTGAATACTGAACATGTATATCAACTATATTGAAGTACAGGTATCCCTTGTTCTTCCAACACCTGCTCTGCTCCTAAAGCTACTATTCTTATACACCAAGGTTTTGTTCTGTACCGACACCAAAATCCTTTTATTAGAATATAAAACTTTCACAGATGAATTTCTTCATCCTTGGAGTGACATTGAGCCTGAAGTGCTTTCCCAGTAATCGCTTTACGCAAAGCCAAAAAATCACATACTAGTCTCGCATGGTGAATCGAAGGATCAGTCATAGCGATTGCTTCTGTTTTTAACAACTGGGTGAAAGAGGAACTTTAGATCTTTTAAAAACTGTTTTGAGAAACAACACTTTCCTTGCTCAAAAACATTTATTGTTTAGAAAGAGGTGGTTTAAACCATTTCATGTCTCTCTTCTTCCTTGTGTGTATCTTAACAACACTGCTAGGAAAGCAACAGCTCGATAGAATTTTAGAAAAAATATATCTAAAATACGCAACACAAATATGACCCAACATAACCAAAATCCACATATTTTTGCTTGTTTCAATAACCAACGTTTTTTGGCTGCCACCCACCCAGCCCCCACATTCCCTGGCATGCATATACTTGCTGACTGAGAGAGGTCTTTCATGCTCTGTGATACTTAGAGGGGTGTTTTTCGTATTCTGCTGGGCTTTGGGGCAGGTAGCAGCTGCACTTCTGTTAGCTCCAAAGCACAGCATGACATAAGGCAATTCAGGGAGTCAACAGGCCGGGGCTAGGAATTGGTAGAGGTTTTCTATTTGCAAATAGAAGTCTTGCAAATATTCGTTGAGGCATTTTGTAACTTGACCTTCCTCCGAAAGTATAAAATCAATCAAATCAATCATGGCCACAAAGTTATGTTCAATTATGCACAAAATCAACAACAGACATCAACAGGAAAAGTCACAAAATTAACCATTCAAGTCACCAAAGTCGGAGAGAAACAGAATTTAATAGGCTGTGCACAGCTCCCCGCTGCAACAATCCGTCTCATGGCTCCAACAGAGAGTGGGGGTGGAGGGGGGTTAACCCGCCCTGGGTTGACCTGGGAACCAACCCCACCCTGGATCCTGTTCCTTGTATCTCCTCTCCCAACCAAGATCAGGGGTGCCTCCCTGCTCGGAATCGACCCTCTGCTCAACAGCTGCAGAGCCAAATAATCTGTAAATTTTCAGAAGAATAGGAGCAAGGACTAGACTTAGTTGTGACTCTTGGTGCCAGTTGAGGAGAAGCCCAAAGCTAATTTGACTCAAGGGGATATAGAGGCATGTGACACAGAGGCAGGAGGCAAGCTTCCTCAACCTCTGCCCTCCAGAAGTTTTTGGCATACAACTCCCATGATCCCTAGCTACCAGGACCAGTGGTCAGGGATGATGGGAATTGTAGTCTCAAAACATCTGGAGGGCCGAGGTTGAGGAAGCCTGATCTAGCATTTGCCAAACAAGCAGCATAACTAGAAAAAAGAAAAAAAGCACAGAACAGACAAGAACAATAACATCCCTTCCCCAAAGTTCTATAGTGGGAAAGTTCAAGATATGGTCCCTTCAATTAGATGCTAGGTCACTAAAAAGCATTCCCTCCCTCCACTCTTGTGTTTTCCTTATAAAGTAAGATTGAAAAAAATGTTTCGGTTTTCCAGACTCACGATACACTGCATTTTTAAAACATACAAATCTCTGCAGCACTTTGCCTCAAGATCCCACTTCAGCTCAGATAAGCCCCAAATCTTTCCTAAGTGGCCCTGCTTCAGTTCTTGATTCAGGATTTGTACAAATATTTTGCATATACAACTATACAGATCTAGATATTTATGTATCCATCTATATACAAACACAAAAACTGAATGTTGGATAACAATGCAAGCAGAATAAAGTAGGGTTTAGGCTTAGTGAAGAGGGCTCCAATCCTAATCCCAGTTACTTGGATTAAACCCCATTGAATTCAATAGGATTTAGGTCTGCGTAAAGGTAAAGGTTAAGGGACCCCTGCATAGACATGGTTAAAATTGTGCTGTTATTTATTTTTTTATATTTAGAACTCATCTAACACAAAAGAATTGTTCGGGTGGGAAAACAAATGCCTCTACACTGTCAGCAAAACTAAATAAAGTTTAATATAATTTAAAATCCATGATATTTATTCCCTGATTTAACCCTGGCCAAACAAGCAGGTTTCTCTAGCTTGGATTTTGGTGGCCCCAGAATAGGAGGAGGTTCCATAACTGGGGACCAGCCACCCAAAACATATTACTTATGACCTCATGCTTGAATCTGCTTCACAGATAATAGTATTAAGGTGAAGGGTTTGATGGATCAGGTATTATTACACAAATGGGAACAAGGAAAATCTCTGGGCTCTTCGGTGATTATTATTACAACTATTCAAATTATTATTATTATTATTATTATTATTCAAATCCCATTATGAAAAATTTCAGGCTTTCCCCATATATACAGTACATAGCAAAGAGAATTTCCCAGGTTTCATAAAACTGAAGCCTAGGACACATTTGGCCGTCAAACAGTACTTTATAAATTACAAATTTACAATCAGCTTATAATTGCACTATATTCATGGCTGCTGTCTACTGAACTAATATAAGATAAGATACTTTGCCCTCTTTACGCAATAAATAGTTTGTTAGTGTTAATAAACTATACCGTGTATGCGGTTTTGTTGCCAACTGAGAGACAGTAATATAGAACAATAATAATAAATATAGCCTTGGCACCTCATAAACTGCAGACAAGTAAGAGAGAAACATGGAAACCCAAATATCAGGATACTTTTAAAAGCAAATTTTTGCAATATGAAATCGCTTTTTTTAAAAAAGGTCTTAAAATAAAGGCTACGGCAACAAAACAAAATGCATTTGGCCTTTCTGAGTTTTCTGCAGACCCCTCTGGAATAATAAATTAAGAGAACAATAAAAATAACGCTTACAGAGCAATTCCTTGTTTTAGTCGGCCTTTGTTCTAAACTTGTGGAGATGCGCAGTTATGACAAGCACCGGGGCAATTAAAAAAGCAACTTAAACTATAGCGGGAAGATCAATACCCTGAATCTTTTTAAGAAGAGGATTAATTCATTGCTTGCCACAACCCATAGCACCTCTTAAAACATTTTATGAGAGAATTCCTGTAAATTAAACCTAACTATTCTATGATTGTTCTGTTGGCAATGCCAGAAGTGCTAAGGGCCTTGGAAAGAGGAAAAACACAACTCAGTGAGTAGTTTATAATGAAATAAAGTTCTTTTTCTCTCTCTTTTTTTTTTGCTTTCCCCACCCTCCCTCCACAGCTTCCTATGGATAATATGCAATAATACATGTAATGAGCTCCCTAAAACAATTAGTAGCAATCTCCAGCGACCTGCTAATCTGAATATAATGTTTTTTTACCAACCACTGCATGCTTTCACACCCACGTCACGTAGAGGGGGAAGAGGGTTACAAAATGTAATTTAGTATTCTGCCTCATATTTCATCAAGTCCCTTACCAGCTGCTTGATATATTATCAAGACGAGCGCAAGCACATTCTCCCCCCTTGGCAGGGGCACCCCAAAGAATATAAGCAAATTGTAACTCTTTCCTTACATCACCACTAGGACCTACGACAATGGCAATGTTGACCATATTTTCGCTTTAACAATGGCTGACGTATTGTGGATATATAACAGAACCTAGGCCAATGGTTAAATTGCTTTCAATACAGGCAATATCTCATCCCACCACTCAAATAAATAACAAGCAGGCCAGCTGGAGGTGAGGAATTTTGTAGCTGAAAGTCTTATAATCGAAATAAATTGCAAATGCCTCCAGAGTCAGTTTAGATCAGGGTGGTCCAACACATTGCCCTTGAGACCTTTTTTGGTGGCCCTTGGCAACATTCGATGCCCTCACGTTGTCTTCCCAAGCTGGGTAAGCGAGCTGCTGGCCTTTGGGAATGAGGCGTGAGCATGATGATGAACACAAGCTTTAAAACACAAGTCAGTGCCAGGTGCAAAGATAACCTACAAAGCTTTGAATAACTCTTCTGTTGGGCATTTGGTTGTGGAATGAGGCGTTGCATTGGAGAAGGGAAATAGTCTCAAACTGGGCACTGACAGCTCAAAACTGGTAGGGTTTTTTTCTCCAAGGGGAAAAGACATGGGGCTTTCATATTAATTCCCTATAGGTGAAAAAACCGCTTGAGGTGGGAAATTTTAAGTTGAAAAAGGACACAAAATGGTTCAAAAGCCGTTTTCTTCAGCTCATACACAGCACACCCCAGGTTGCTTTGGGTTGGAGTAGAGTATCCAGAACTCTGATATTCATGTGGTTTAAGCCCAAGTCCCTCAATTCTTATCTTTAAAATGGGAATGAATACAACAAATTGTACTGTTTTATGCTGAATATGAATAAGGTAAAAATAGTGAAGGAGCACATGAAAATGCAGTTTTCAGTTCTGCTACCATGTTAGACAACTGCTTCTTCCTTGCAGTGCCCTGCATTAGGTTTACGATTTGCCAGTTTCTGCTAATGCTTAGTACTCAATAGTGACAAGCTCTTGTGAAACTGAGGCAGTGAAAAATATTGGAGGAAAACATTCCATATTACAAACCAAGCCTTGCACTCGATTTAAAATTTAAAGTGGGAAATGTATTTGTCAGGAAGTTTTAATGGATACAACTAACGAGAGTTGCATTAGGGCAGCACAAGTTAGCCCATTACACACAGCTTGCAAACCATGCATCCAGAGGCATATAAATAAAAAGGTTTGGAATGGAGAACATGCCTTTATTGAGTGCCAATTTGCATTCAGTGGTTCAGTTCAGCTCTCTGGTCTAATGCAGAGTTTCCCAAACTTGGGTCTCCAGCTGTTCTCATCATCCCTAACCACTGTTTCTGCTAGCTAGGGATGGTGGGGGTTGTGGTCCAAAAACAAATGGAGATCCAAGTTTGGGGAAACCCTAGTCTAAAGCAATCTATTCAAGGGATTATATAAATAAGTAAAATGAGTTTTAGACTTCAGCTTCATACTGTTTCAAGCACCGTGGGGCAGGGTTGACATGCACAGGGCTACCTTGTTCCAACTATAAGAAGCCCCAAACCAGGGACAACACTTGCCTAGAAAGGGGTGAGGAGACTTGGTTCAACATCTTGAATTAGTGGCAGCCAGTCTGGTGCCCTCTAGATACCCCAATCCCTGACTACTGGCCCTGCTGGTAAGGGGCTGATTAGATTTTTGAGTCCACCCTGTTGAGAGTACTATATTGCCTTCAGCCAACTGAAACCTACACTGTAGAACAGAAATTTAGTATCTATCATCTAATCAATCACAAATACTTTTAAAAGTTACAGCTAATGAAGTTGTTGCCCATTTGAAAACCCAGTTTTACATTTTTGCTTCTTTACTGCTGGGCTCAGGAGGCAAATGTCTTTACTCTGTTTCAGATATAGGACATACAGAAATCATGTCGCGTTCAACACTCAAAACAAAAACATCATGAAACGTGTTACAAAATGTCCTATTCTGAACATTTAGAAGAGATTGCTTGATACACAAGAGCTCAAATGTTGCAGGTGGAAAACTCGGTGTCCAAACAGTTAGCACCCAGATTTATAAATATATTGGACACACTTAAAACACTCCTGTTCATTTGTAGTGTACAGCAGCAAATCGATACACATTTGCATTGCAAACCATTATACAAAATGAAGAAATAGAATCTTTGCCAATACTTTCCCACTTGTTTTTTTTTATATATAGTTGCTATCAAATCTCACATAGAACTTACTATATTATATAAAGAATGAAAATCAAAGCATGACCTGGGATTATACAATGCCGCTTTTATTACTATGATTATTCCTACCTTTTCTGGAGGCGGAGGAGGGTTAAATCTCTTTGCACAGACTAAAAACACATCAGGCTCTGGCTTGCCAGCCTTCACTTCAGGGTCATCTCCCAACACAATATGATGAAATAAATTAAAGAAGTCTTTGTGTCGACTTGTTTTCATTTCAAATGTCACCCGAGATGAGCTGGTGGCAACAGCTATGGGTATGTTGTGTTGATGTAGATGGCGGATTAGTTTTTCAACACCTGTGAAACAGAAAAATATATATATGAAAGTGTTAAAATACACTTGTTTGAGCAAAACAGAGGAGCTAGATTTACTGGAGTTGTTCACCCCACCTTCTGAACTTGATTTAGTTAGTTCTCTTTCCTGCCTTCATCAAAAGACTAATGGTTGATAATTTGGGTGTTTGCACCTTGTGTGGGATGGTTTTCGTTGCTGCCTCCTGTATAACTCTGTATAACTCTTGAGAGTCCCATGGATTGCAAGAAGATCAAACCTATCCATTCTGAAGGAAATCAGCCCTGAGTGCTCACTGGAAGGACAGATCCTGAAGCTGAGGCTCCAGTACTTTGGCCACCTCATGAGAAGAGAAGACTCCCTGGAAAAGACCCTGATGTTGGGAAAGATGGAGGGTACAAGGAGAAGGGGACAACAGAGGACGAGATGGTTGGAAAGTGTTCTCGAAGCTACCAGCATGTGTTTGACCAAACTGCGGGAGGCAGTGGAAGACAGGAGTGCTTGGCGTGCTCTGGTCCATGGGGTCACAAAGAGTTGGACACAACTAAACGACAACAACCTTGTGTGGATTTTAACTGTGTGAGCGGGAACTTGTGGCTGCACCTTCTGTCACTGACATTACATCCTCACTGGCTGTACCACCCTTCACCCATCTATTTTAGTCCTTGTCCATAGAAGTTCCATCTCTCTAGTCTTGCATAGGCTTTAAAAAATAATTCTGTAGTCCCCAGGGCTGCTAGTGGTGGAAAAATGCCCCCTCCACAGAAAGAATCCTGTTGCCCTAACAGGTCCTTGGTGGTGGGCTGCATTTCTCATACATCAGTTAATCCCTAAGTCAATGGAGAGTCTGTCTCAATAAACTTGCACAGGGGGAGGGAGTTTGTAGCCCACAAATTGGTGGAGCAAATGCCCCCAAGGAACTTTAAAGCAACAGAAACCTTCATCCCTACAAGAAACCTTCATCCCTACAAGCTGATTTAAGCTTCTGTTTAGCAAGTAGAAATACACAGTACAAATGAAATGAATCTGAACTTTTTAAAAAAGGTGATGGATCTTTTTATGAAAAAAAGAAATAGCAAAAACAATTTTGAATATGCAACAGGAAAGTAAAAAAGGAAAGTTTTCTACTGCACATCCCTGCAGGTGTATAGAAACCACGAAGTGCATCATACTACATAAAATCAAGATAGTATGCAGAGAAGACATCTGTAGACTAAGAGGAACTGTGTTGTAATACATGAACTTCTGGCCAAACAAAAACAAATAAAAGGAAGGGATGTAATGCATATTTAGTAGGTCTGATGTAGTTAATAAAGCTGAAAGGATCAAAATATATAAACCTCAAGAACTTTAAACAATAATTAGTCACATGCCAAATTTAGAACTCTGAACAGATGTATTTTTTAAAAAAATTCCTGACAGAATTGAAGTATTTCTCATGGGACAATAGAAGCTTTCAGAAAGGAATAATTCAGCATTTTCCATTTGACAGCTCTGAAAAATACATAAAATAACTCAAATTAAACTTTTTCTTGTGGCTTTCTTTTCCCCCTGGTGCTTCTGCTCTTTCTAGTCTGCTAAAAACTCAAGTAGCCGCAATTATTTTGGTGAGAACGATTCTCTTATTTACATATTTTGCTTTCCACAATGTATTTGCATTTATCCTCTGATATTAAGGATACATATGGGGCTCCTCAATTCAGTGGGGCTTTCTTTTGATTTGGAATGCACAGCATTACAGTGCAAAGCGTGCACAAAAAATGTGTGTTCATTTATGTATTATTTCCATATACAGACAGCTTGCTACCTGAAAATCTTGAAGCATTTCACAATAGATAAAATACATATATAAACACAGTACGTAGAATAAAAACCGTGTCAAATTATTCACATAAAAACTGAATTATAACCGTATACTTAAACACAGTATCACTATAAGGTCAAAGAGCTTTACACAGCAACAAAATGTAAAATTCCAACAAACCCACTTTTCGCACAACCACTCACGCAATCTCATTCACCACTACTTTCGCACAACCATTACAATCACTCACTGCTTCGTACATTATGTCTGTTAACCAGCCAGCACATTCATATACCACTTGTACTCAACAATATGACATACAAATTTATTGAAATGCTAGTATTATAAGTTTTTTTCTAGCAGCTGGTCTGTCCTTGTTTTTAATGTTGCAATGCATATCAGTATGCTTTCTGGGGCCCTCCAAAACAGCAAGATAAGTTTAAATCCAATTGCATGTCTTGACAGTAGAAAATCCAGGTCCCTTTTGTTTAAAAAGGAGGAGGAGAATGTTTAGGAGGCATTTCACCCTCTCTGCAGACTATAATTAATGCAGTGACACTTTACAGAGGTCATTAAACTTCCTTGCCAACCGTTATTTTGAAAGAAAAAAGCAATAGTTTAGCAAATGTTTACCAGTCTTTCCACCTGGGACTTTGCAAACCCAGGTGAAAGGATAAAAGAATTACTACATAAAGCCTCAGGATACATACATGAAAAATGAAGCAGTCTGTACATCACTTAGAATTTATTTAAACACTTTTAAACCTTTCCACCTTTTTTCTTGTCAAGCGGGTCTGTGTTAAACATTTAAGGTATTTTCAAATTCTGTGGTATCTGTGAAGCTGTTGGGGATAAAACATAACTGATTAATGCCAGGGTGGGTTGATTTAAATCATGCCGTTTTAAATAAATGATTCCAGTAAAGTTTTCCACAATATTATTTTTCAACCAAGTATGGATACTAATAAGCTCCTGTAGCAATTTTAGAATATTGGTATGCAACTAAATATACCCTGTATACTACCTAGGAACATAATGCAGAACTTTAATCATACGGCCCCATGTGCCTTTTGCACTATCTGGGTAGTTGGGGGCAGCTGAATTCTGAAATGCGTGGATTTCTGAGCAAATCCAGCAGCACGCAAGTGCCAAGAGATTTCTAGAAAGGGCTTGTAGTTATTGGGCATAACATGAGATCAACAATCAATAGCTGCCTTGTTTGCTTAGCAGTCACAAATAATCAAAACTGATTATATTGCAGACCTCATCTATTTACATGGATCTTCCAGGTTTCTCTTTCATTTTCTTAAAAAACCTGGTTTTGACCAACTTTCTTTTATAATGTGTCAATGATTCAAAATAGACTTCAACATGTTTCCATTAAATTTAAATTTCTCTGCGGGGGGTGGGTGGGTTTGGGGACGGACACAGTGGGTTTTTTAAATAAGGAAAGCAGGTTTCGCTTTGCTTTTACAAAAGCAATTCTGATTTCCAGTGCCAGATTTATGTATAAGCTAAACACGCTATAGCTTAGCTCTTGGGTGCCCCCCCCCCCATTTTTTAATATTAATATACTTCTTAATTGTATTTCAGTTCAACATTTACTTTGATAAAATACATATTTTGTTATGTGCAAATGACATTTATATACCTATAAGGTCCATAAGGGACGCGGGTGGCGCTGTGGGTTAAACCACAGAGCCTAGGAGTTGCCGATCAGAAGGTCGGCAGTTCGAATCCCCGCGACGGGGTGGGCTCCCGTTGCTTGGTCCCTGCTCCTGCCAACCTAGCAGTTCAAAAGCACGTCAAAGTGCAAGTAGATAAAGGAGGGAAGGTAAACGGCGTTTCTGTGTGCTGCTCTGGTTTGCCAGAAGCGGCTTAGTCATGCTGGCCACATGACCCGGAAGCTGTACGCCGGCTCCCTCGGCCAATAAAGCGAGATGAGCGCCGCAACCCCGGAGTCGGCCCTGCTGATTTCTGATTGACATGAGCTAAGAGAATAGCTTGCTCTATACTTTATCAGTTTGGAGCATCAGTGGAAGTGGCTATGAAACTAGCATCGCATCCCACACTATAACTAGAAGGGGTGGGCACCTCAGATTTTAGGATCACAAATGCAGTACCCCAGACTTCTGTTATTAGCCCTTTGGACTCTTCCCAGACCATACCCCATCTCCTTAGAGAACTTCACTGGCATTGCTCCATTCTTCTGCCTGGCTAGAATGTGTCCCTGAGCTATGATAATGTCCTTGAGCTATGATAATGCCTCTTCTTTAAAGGGATATTGTTTGCATAAGGGCCTGGTTGGGGGATCTCCAAGTTTCAGTGAAAAACAAAGTAGATTTGGCACACCTTTAAAGGCCATATTCTGAAAGATCTACAACAATTTCTACAAGCTGATGTTATGTTAGCAATACTACTTTACACATATTTTCCCTTTCTTACATCTCCCATTTACACCTTTGAATTGCATGGAGCATAAGATGTGTACAAGTCATGTATTTTCAGTCCACCAGATGACCCCAAATCCTGCCACTATAGCATTAACATTTGATGCTTAATTTTTCTTAAGCTCAGATTCTCCCAGCTACAGCAAACATCACTATGAAACTTTGCTTACAGGCATATTCAGCATTGCACTGACTTTGGTAGAGGGCTGATTTTTTCAGCTAGAGAAACAGAAGTGGAGATAATATTGAGAGGAGTAATTTGTTTCCGACACTTAAAAACACACCATTTACTAGCTTTACTTATGATTCAACTGGGCTGAGTAAGCAGTCCTTAAAGGGTATTCAAATCCTTTAACATATTAAAAGCAAGTCTCTGGCACAATTTTTGACCAGACATTAAGTTAAGATAATGTGGCACCAGGCGCTGTGCAGTTGGCACTGACCCATGACAGGGCCTTTTCGGTGGTGGCTGCATGCGCTCCCTAGTGATGTGCATATGTCTCCAACATTATCAATTTCAGGACAAATACTCAGGCATTTGGTGGCTGAATAATGCTGTTCCTGGCAACACTGTATGAAAGGATTTTAAATCTGTTAACTGTTTTAGTAAGTTTTTAAAAAACAAAAACATGGATGTGTTTGCTGCCCTGGGCTCCTTTGGAAGGGAAGGATATACGTAAGTTCAATAACAATACCTATATAGGAAGGCTTATACAAAATATGGGGATGCGGGTGGCGCTGTGAGTTAAACCACAGAGCCTAGGACTTGCCGATCAGAAGGTCGGCGGCTCGAATCCCCGCGACGGGGTGAGCTTCCGTTGCTCGGTCCCTGCTCCTGCCAACCTAGCAGTTCAAAAGCACATCAAAGTGCAAGTAGATAAATAGGTATCTCTCTGGCAGAAAGGTAAACGGCGTTTCCGTGAGCTGCTCTGGTTCGCCAGAAGCGGCTTAGTCATGTTGGCCACAGGATCCGGAAGCTGTACGCCGGCTTCCTCGGCCAATAAAGCAAGATGAGCGCCGCAACCCCAGAGTCAGTCACGACTGGACCTAATGGTCAGGGGTCCCTTTACCTTTTTATACAAAATATGGGAACATTGAACTTCCATCATGTTCTTATTTGTTGACCAATCAGACTTACTTTCTCTTTCTGTCTCTGTCTCTCTGCATTTCCTATCAGATAGGGCTGCTAGGCTAAAATTAGCAATCTAGAGAATATCGTGTAAGAGGCACTTAGTCATTTTCTGCTGCTTAAGACAGATGATTAAAAACTGTGTCTTGGTGGTGCAATAGCTCCCAGGGATTTAGACATCAGTATAACAGAAAATGTAAAAACTGTAGAATCTGTTATGTTTTGGTCTTAAATAGAAACAGATGTACCAGAGATGGATTCTCAACAGGAACACAATCAATTATCTATTTCTTCTGTTTCTTTTAAAGTAAAAAAATAAAAAGTCTTCATCTACAACAATTCTATGCAAATCCCTAGAACTGCAGGCTCAAAGCAGAGAGCCACCATTTTTAAATGTGTGACAAAGTAGCACAAAGCAGTTCTTGGAAAAATCATTAAAACATCCATTTGGAAAGTTACTCACATTTCAACAAGCAATATAAATTAAAGCATTATTCCCAGTGGAAAATCCAGTAAGCAGCAATTGTCTTTTTAACTAGCTTAGGAAGTAGAACACAATAAACAGCAGCAACAGAAAACATGGAAATGATGGCAGTATTGTGGTATAGCTCTCTGCTATATCCCGTAGTTTGCCAAACACCACTTTATAGGACAATTACAGGTTCAAGCTGGGGAGGGGCACATAGGTTCCCATCATTTTGGAGAGAGGCAGACTAGTAGGTGCTGAGTTGCATATTGGTTTCCCATCACCAAGGTAAAATGAGCTTAAAACTATTTGGAATGTGCAATGGCCTTAAATAACCATTCCAGAAATTCTGTATTTTCTGCTATTATTATCGTTGTTGTCGTCGTCATCATCACAAACTCCCATTAAAAAGTCAAATATAGGGATATTATTGCATACTGTCTTTTTTGCATCTTTCAAAAAGCATTACTTTATTATGCATGACTCTTTAAAGTGAAGGCAAGCAATGGCCATAGCACTGGCTTTCAGATTCTGGCATGTAGAAACTTTGCATAAATGGGGAATTAAGAAGAATAAATGCTCCATACTGTTGATTTCCCAATTCTTCTGTAATGAAGAGTGGCTCTTGGATATGACAAGAGTTAATTATTTGTATGTAGGGGTCAATCCACAGACAGGCTGTATGTGATGATTATGCATGTGAGTGCATGGCTGAATGGGGAAACATCTGAGTGAAACAAATGCAGCCATTTTCATGAACTGGAAAACATGCAGAAAGGGAGAACAGAAGCAGCTCCCATTCCATCAACTTTCTTAACATACACTTAATATATCTGCATTCATTTTATGTATAAATTGATTTTTTTATGAAAGGGCAATAGTTTATTTGCTTAATATAGCTATTCAACCCCTAATTAATGCACGGTGTGGTCTAGAAACTTGAGTATGGCATACTAGCTGTGCATTATTTTTACTCACTACTGATGCCTTCCTTCTTCCAAGTCCTCTGGCATAAGCAGAGAGCCTGTGCAAGGAAAGCTCGGGTCTCTCATATTATGGCAGGAGGCAGAAAGCAGGGGCAAGAGGACCTACACCACTTGTCTTCTCCAACGCCCAGCACAAAGAGAAAGAATAGGCACTCTCCTTCTCTGAAGTTCTCTCCCCCCCCCCCAGTTTGTGCTGTGTTTTTAAGAAAGCAGGAATGATGCAAGTCACTCTTGATGCTTCTGCAAAAACGCAGCCAACATTTGTTGTGTCACCGCTGTATTCTGCCCGGTTGGCACTGACCCTTAAAAGGACTTTCTCATTGGTGGTTTCCCATTTGTGGTGAGCTGCACCCCTCACTGTTAACATTCAGGGCAAATTTAAAAACATTCTTTTTCACCCAGGCATTTGGTGGCTGAAATAGACACTGTTCCTGGTAACTTTGAGATTATAAATTGTGAGAATGTACAACATGTTGTTAAAAGTTTTAAAAATGCTTTTATTGTGCTGTTTGCTGTTTTGCAGGTCTCCCCCCCCCCCCCAGATTCCTTTGGGAGTAAGAGTGATCCAGCAGTACAACAATAGTCACCCCTCCCAATGCACATGCCAAAGCACTTGACAGGGGGATCATGCCTGACAATGTGGGAAATGAACACAGACACACATCCTAAAGACAGTATTCCCTTTAATAGGTAGAGGGTAGGGTAACTTTGTTTCTGGGCATCCATGGGACACTACAGAAGGTGTGGAGAGGCCTGTGAAAACAGCTATCAACAGCTTAAAAACACACGGCAACTAACCATACACGCATTCAGAGCTGTCAAGTAGAACAATATCACATGTTCTCTCCCTCTCATATGCAAGAGACAGATGGCATTGCTGAAAAGTGCATCATATTTATTCTTAGAAGACACCTCAGTGGGTTTTTTGAGAAATAAAAAAAAATCGTTCAATCTTCCAAGGTGATGAGGAAACAACCAGGCACCAGAGAAAAGCATTTTGTGAATGTAACTATTCAAATTCAAACTGCAAGATTTAATTGAATATGCACACATTTGATGAGAGGAAATACAACCTGGCATCAATGCAGCTGTGGGGAACACTTTTTCTTGCTTCGTTTTACTTTCATGAAGTAGTTCTTCTATGGTTATCGGGAGGTCCAGGGCATCTCGCATAATGGTTAATCCCTCCAATGTCTTTTTACCCATTGCTAAGGATTTTACATCCCAGGTATAGGTTTTTCCAAAGCGGTTGCAGATTTCTTGGAACACAATAGTATAAAGACGTTCAGTATCTGAGGAAATAAAAAACACACAATATTAGTGGCATGATGTCAGAATGGGGCGTAATTACAAATTATGTTGCATTCTTGGAGGGAAAAGACAGCGCTCCTATTGGTGAACATGTTGGCAAGAATAAAAGACAATACAATAGGGTCTTGAACTCTTGGCCATAAGAAATTCATCTTGAACATCATGTAAGCCTTTTCTGACAGGCAAAACTAATAACTTCTGACTTAAGGTCACAGCCGGGCCACCCAAATCAGGGTGCCACATTACCTTTAACCTTAAATACATAGCAACAAGATTATAAATTCACATTCACACTGCTATAGAAGGCAAACCCTCATATTTTCATAACACACTATTGTGGGCTGCAATGCACCATTACGTGTTTAGAACATATTTGTGGGAGAAAAGGAATGCCTTAATTGGGAGGTAATCTTTATCTTGGAACTGAAGATAACAAATGAAGAAGGAAATCCAGTACTCAAGGGATGTCATTACATATTCTATTTAAACTATAAAGTAATTTATTTTGCAAGCCTTTGAACAGGACTTTAAAAGTTCTTCAAAAGATGCCACAGTCTCCATTATATTGCCAGTGGCACTGTTACATTTACATCTGACTAGATTTCAATTACAACCCTATAACCTATAATCAAGGGGGTTTAAGAGCAAGTAAGTTCTCTTCAGGCCACACTCATGCATATAAAGTTTCAGCCCAAGGAACCAACCTTCTCCTGAATTCATTAGTTTCGAAAAAGACAAGCAAACATAGCCATTATGGTACAGTTTTATTGCGGCTCTTAAAAGCAAAGTTGTTGAGCACTTGTCCCCCAGTAAGGTTAAGGGGTCTAATTTTTTTTAATTTGAGGCCTACTACACAAAAATACAAAGGTAGGTTGACACCGCTGGTTCATGTGATGAAGATTCATTGCTATCCATTAGTCAATCATCATGGCACATTTGGCCATAGCATTCTTGACTTCTTTTTAGCATTGCCTTAATGTACCAGTAAGGGTTCAATTATACCACTGCAATGGGCAGTCGTCAGTTTCCAGTTCTTGAAATATGAAATGACATCACTAGATGCCAAAGGATCTCATTACCTTCAGCATCACCTTGAATGCTGACAATGTAGACCATTTCTTATACTTCCTTGGAGGAAAAAAAGATAGTTTCCCCAAAAAGCATGTCCAACTAATCCATTAACAGTCATTCCATTTGGCTGCAGTAGAGCTGAAGACCATCTTCTATGAAGTGTCATTTGGCTCTTCCCCTTCTCAAACTGTCTCCCTCAATGGCCATATAAATTCAACAAGTATTAGTTCCTGAATTTGCTTGTCTTCCTGTTCCCTTCCCATCTTCCCCTCACCTCTGCTGTATTATAATCTATTTATCAAAAATCTATAATAAGCAACAACAACAAACAGTGGATGAGCACCACCTGTTTATTTCATGCGAGTTTCCAACTCCCAAGTGGCTCGCAACTCAACATTTCTAGATTCTGCATTCTTATCATGAACCTGACTTTAGCTGCAGTAATTTCATGTAGTAAGCATTTGAGGTCATTTCAGCAGGTCAGTTTGCTAGTGCCCAATGGAAGGGTGATCCATATACCTCACAGAAGCCATTACATCAGACTGTGATAGAGGAGTGAGAAGACAGAAGTGCAGGGCTACCATCAGCTCTGCTGAGAAGCTGTCATCTGGCAGCAGACATTACATCAGGCTGCAGCAGAGGGAGGAAGAGAAAGGATGCAGCCTCACTCTATCATCACAGCTGAAAAGCCAGCAACTCTTGAATCCTCTCCCTGAACTTTTCCAACTTTTGCGATCAGAATCATGGATTCCTCAAAAGCTCACAAAGTCTCAGTCAGCACTATTCCAGTGACTAGGCTTGAAAAGATGCCATGACTGATAGGCTGATGATGCATGCAACACACAAACAAACAAACTCATACCCTGTTCATTTGGCACTGCATGATGCTCTCAGCAAGCTTATGTGAAAAGGAATTGGCAACATAATTAAGATGTATATCGTTATTTTAAGTGCTGAAAAAGTTCTGCTTCTATCTTGGTTGCAGGGAATCACTGATCTACCAAGAGATTGAGGATGACTCCTTTCTATTCTTATACCCTTCAATAATATGCCAAAATATTGTAGAAATAATGATCACACAGAAATGACAATAAAACCTAGATTTCATATTAAGTCTAGAGGCAGGCCTATTCATAGAAGCAAAATTCCCATAATGAAAAGAAGAAGAAAAATCTCCTGAACCTGGGCTTGAAAATAGATGGGCTATAATTTTGGAAATTTGTTCAGAAGCATCTTCTGCTAGATTAAAACAATTACACCAGAGAGACCCAATAGGCACAATGGTTAACACTAATTTCCTCAGTTGGGTTGTGTGATAAGTGTGATAAACTGTCTCCAGTGTAACAAGCATATCTGAATTCTGAATATTGTTTCAAAGTTCCTATAGCACATGCTACACATATATTGGGAGTGTAGCTTAAACAATTAAACTGGATGGAACCTCAAAACAATTAGCAACCTTTGAATGATGAGTCAAAATTCTCCAACAATATATTAAAAGACAGGTGCAAGCTACACATATTGCAGCACTTCTTCTTTTTTATAAATCTCTTCTGAAATAAAAATAATAATGTGATTGCCAACAACTAAGGATTGCAACTAATTTAATCAAGCAATGATTTGAAATTAAGTTTTTTGATTACCACTTGACATAATTCAATGAAAGTATCTATAACTCATCCTAATGGGGAGCAGGTATTCTATTCTTTTAGGCTTTAGCTGCTGCAGACAAGTTTTTTGCCATATTATTCAAGACAGCATAAGTACTTGCTATAAATGGATGCTACTGTATGCACATTATGTTTAAATGTTGGTCGGGTGTAAAAAAAATGCTTGTAGTTTGCTTCTTGATTTATTAAAAATGTAATTCATTACTGCAAATGTTTGGTTGTTCAAACAGTGTAGTATTGTCACCAACTGTTGTCCCAAGAAGGCTCAAGCAGAGATTTATTATTCTTATATAGTTAATCCTTAAAATATGAAGCAAAATCACACAAATTTGAAGCATACTCACACTAATTCATTTAACAATTTTTACTGCCTAAGGAAGTTTGTAAATTTAAGAATTTTTCAACCAGGCAGCTTTTTGAATAGTCAGGTCTCTTAAAAGGCAGAATGGTGACTATTCATCATTTTTCCTACTTGCATCTCCGGAAGGGGGTATTGGTAAAGGATAGTCATGATTCTGGTACCATGAAGGTTCAACTTTTAACCCTTAAGTCTATCTGCACCACAGTTATAAACTGATGAGCTTATATCTGAGGGTTGGGACAAAATCACAAACAAAACAAAAAAAATATTTTCAGTAGGATAAAAAATTTCCCACCACACCCCCAACAATGACAATACTGGCTACAAAGTAACACATTGCAAACAAGCCATGTGCTTCAGTCCCTTAAATCCTTTATGCAGTTTGGTGAACTTTCCTCTCTCTGCTCCCAGAGAGAGATCCTAAGCTTGTTCATCATTGCAGACCTTTTCTGTTACTAGCTGCCTCTGATTTCAAGTTGATCTGCAGCTCAGGTTTTTGGGGATGAGTCATCATGGATTCTTTAGCACTGCAGGGAGGTGAACTAGATCAGCCTTGTGGTCCTTTTCCCACTCTATAATTCTATGATTCCAATATTAAGCTGTGATTATTAGTCATTTTAAAAGATCTATAATGCCTCAGTGGTGCTTTTGATTTAGTTATCACTTTAAGGATATAGTTTAATTGTACAATGATTGCCACCCTCAAATCCTTTTACTGAAGGGCAGTGTAACAATGTTTCAAATAATAAAATGTGAAGCACATTCCACCCATGTATAACGGGCTGCTTCAAAATCATTTTACCCAATCCCCACACCCTGCAAGCCAAAACAACCAGTTTCAGATTAATGGGAACCAATGATTCATCCACCTTCACGCAGAAGTAAAAAGAGCCAAGTGAGAAAAAGGAAAGCAAGACCACAGTTTTTACAGATATATATTAACACTTAGATTCAGACGGTGGTGCTGTAAGACAAGGAGAAGAACTGTGAGAAGTCTCAAAAGCTAGGTTTACAGCGCTGATTTGCCCTAGCCCAAAGCACACTGGGGAGCTATTGTAAAGCTGAATGTGCACAAGTTAAATGTGCACAGATTGCAGGCTTACTCTATACCAAAAGCCAGAAACCAACCAAATAGCCACTTGAACCACTGGATAACAATGCACAAAGGAGGATAGAGTGAATGGACAAAAACTCAATGTTTATCTTCATCTTGACAGAGGTTGGAGAAATACCCATATTATAACAGTTGTTGGGGAAGGCAATGGAGGGATTATATCAAGCTAAGATGAAAAAGAACTTGTGACAAAACAATATCAATACATTTCCAGATCCATATGACATTTGTTCTTTTCATTTGTCCAAGCCTTTTAGATGAGCTTTATTTGAAGTATTTTTACCTGGCTCTTAAATATTAACAAAGAGCAGCAGGAAAGTTATTTGACATTGCTGAATTTTGTTATTCTAATGTTTTGTTTTTTTAAAAAAAAATGTGTTAGCCAAATGGGAAGGCTATTCTCCCAAATTTAATATATAAAATAAATGAATGATATTCATACATTCTTAAAGGAGAGATGAAATCACTTGTGATTTTAAAAAGGGAAGATTTTAGCCAGCTAACTTACTACATGATTGGAAGTTAGCTTAAGTAAAACGTACTTTTAAAATGTGCTTGACACAGTTTAAATGGATCGCAAACAGAAGAACAAGTTATCCCGTATTACTAACATGTTGATATTCTTTTGAGTGTCAACATGTATGTATGGAAGGACAATGTGGTATACAATATATACTTGCAGAAAGTCCTTCACCAAACACTCCTAAGAAGACTTAGCACTCAGGCATGGGATAAGAGGAGAGAAAACTGGATAATGAACAAGGAGCAAAGGGCTTCCTTTTTTCTGGGTATGTGAGTGAGTAAGTGACCATTGCAATTGTTTCACACAGCCTCACATACAGTTACATTAAACACACTAGTGTTTAAGACCCTAAACAACTTAGGCCCCAAATATTTGAAATACCACTTCTTTCTGTACTGACCACACCAGGTATTAAGAGAAGGCAGAGAAGGCCTTCTTGGTAGCTCTGCTGTTCTTAGAGGTTCAGGGTGGGTGGTGGCTCATAAGAGGGCATTGTCTATGAAAGCTTCTAAATTGTGGAATTCCTTCCTCACAGGTGTGTCTGGCACCTTTACTACAGTTTTCAGCAAATGATGGAAGATATAAATCTTCATTCTGGCCTTTGACTCCCAGCATGTGCGTTTTTAAGAACTACGCTATTCCCGTGACTGCAATTATTTTTAGCTGTTTTTAAATACTGATTTTTAAATTGTGGTAACCTGCCCTGGAACCTGCTAGTGAAGGGCAGATAATAAATTGAATACTACTACCAATAATCCCTGTTGGATCAAAGGTCCCATCAACTAAGTTCAAATTATGCACTACATTACTTTGCAGAAACTAAATGAATGTTCTAGAAATATTTTGCATGTACCCACCATTTCAAGGAGTCCCCACTCTAGTATCTGCATGCAAACATAACCTGAGGGGAACAGTCAGTACAAAAAATTACTCAATGAAATAAGAGAAAAATATTGCAGCAGGCACCTTTTTTGCTTCAAAAACAGGCACACAGAGCTTTTACTGGCCTAACCTTAACAAGATGAGAGTCTCATAGGCCATCTATTTCCATTAATTAGGCCTCTAGGCAGCAGTTCTCAGAGAGAGATGGGAAACTGAAGCACAAAATAATTATAACAAATTCCATTAACAAAATTGTTCAGTGTGAGGGCTTTTTCCAACTGCAGCTCTAGATGATATTAGTATACTCTAAGGAACAAATGTCTACAATACAAAGAAAGAATACCTGAACATTATGGAAAAACCTTCTACTTTGTTCTCCCTACTGCTATATAAAGGATAATTTTAATCACCATTTTCGTTCAAAGCTTCTAAAGGCATTTTTTTCCCTTTTACAATACAGACAGTTTCATGTGGTTATCCTTGATGTTGTGTCAGCAAGTCCTTTATAAACTGCTATTGTATTAAGATGTTTATCACTTGGTAATAAGAAGCAAAACAACATTTTTAAGAGTACGAGGAGGCATTTAAAACAAGCCAGTTAATTCAGAAAGGTGTATTATTCTGCCATCACTGCATTTTTTTAGTATAGAAAAAGGGGGGAAAGGATCCAATTCATAGATCTGATTTAACTGGTACTTATTACAATGGGAGTCTGATTAAGGGCTCAATGGATGATAGCTGGATCGCCACAATAGACAAAACCATTACACTGTACCGTTCAACAACCTTCAAAGAAAAATTTACTGGGCAGCGTAACTGATCAATAAGCTTCATTTTAGCCAGCCAGCTGAATAATCCTTATGGCTTTGCTTTACTATAACAACTCTCTATCAGATATATTCCCAACAAATAGCTTCTGAAGTTATCTGCATTTACTAGACTGGTGGAGCTCTGCTTGTCTGCTACTGTCAAGAACTACGTAATTCTACTCTGGGGGACATTTCAAACCACCAGAATTTCTCAGTGTGTGTCAAATGCAATTTCAAAACAACTTAAGACATAACTCTATAATTTCCTACTTCAGCAACTGTCCACTGTGATAGTCCTTTGAAATTCCTGCACCTTTATACATAACAGGCAGGAAGTCCTTAAGATATATAAGGAAGGCGCCAGACGAACCTCCCTGGGGAAAGCATCCCACAAATCTACATTCCTGTTCTCATGTTACCACCCTCTGGACCTCATGTGGAGGAGACACACAAAGAAGGGCCTCAGATGATGAATGCAGAGTCCTGGTTGGTTTATATGGTGAGAGGGGGTCCTGAGCCACTTACTGACAGTGTTTGTAAACCCCCTTTGGACAAAGCAACTGGTGACATAAGCAGGACAGATGGATGTGGCTTGGCCAAAATAGCCTTGCAGGCCCAATGGGGAGGACTGGGAGGTCCAATTAGGCATTAGGCTGGAGATTCCACACCCCTGCTCCAGAGGATACTTTTCACTGATGAAGTTCAGATCATCAGATGTTTTGTTATAGGATTGGTTATGTATAGAGTAGACTTTTGGGGCCGAATTCAACTATTTAGGTGTGCTAGCAGGAGCCAGTAAAATGAAGCCTCCCCCGCCCCCCCATAGCAATCGGAGAACATTAACTCACAACTAACTAAAGTCCTACTGATTTCTGTGGGTCTTTCCTAAGCATGGCTAAGCCTAAACCCAACTCATTCTGTTTCAAGAATTTATTCAAAATCCCTCCTTGAATGAGATGAAATGTAATTGCCCACAGATAATTAGCCTATTGTCAACATGAACTTGTGCCTTCCCTTCCCACCACACAATGCAGACTGTCAGCCCAACAGTTCCAAACCCATCAAGCCAAGACAGGTATTTGAGAAGGCTGTGGAAACAGAAGCATTATTGTTGCTTGCTGTAATGAGCCAGTGGAGAGAGCACCTTTGCCCTTTAAAGCCAGCAGAGAATATGTGCTTGGTTCTTGCAGTACTACTATGCCCCTTTCAATTTACCACATCATAAAATTAGAGCTACCCAAACAAAAAGACTGCAACAGTGACAAAAAGATGTGAACCTTTTTATCCATTCAACATAGTGATTAAAGTCTTAAAACTGTCTCCAGGTTTACATTACAATTAGTTTTTGCTACCAAATACGTGCTTTGGAAAGCAGAAGCTTCTTACTTCTGAAAAGTTAAGAGACAGAAGCCCTAGTCTTAACTTTTCTTTCAAGGAAGTGGGATTGAGTCATATGGCCTTGTATTCCCAACCTGCACAATTCAGGGTTGAAGGTTAGAAAAGGATATACACATGTCACTGTTCCTAATTGTGCACTTAGTAGTATACGCAGCCTACTCTCACTTTCAGCCTAACCTATGGAGGTTGGAAGGTCCATTAAAAAAAAAAAAAAAACAACCACACAAATATCTGTTAGGCGCATTTCTAACCCACTCTTCATCCTAGGGTACCAGATTAAAATAAAATAATTCAGCAAAACAATAGAACAATTAAAAATTCAATCAAACAACCAACAAATTAACATATACCATAAAACATTAATGCATTGAACATGATGATAATGAAAAGTTCAGATAAGAACTAACATTCCACTTTAACCAGATCTTTGGCTAATTAACATCTGATGCCCTTTTAAATGTGTTGTGGAATGAGAAATAATTGGGTTGTCTTTGTCCTTATTCTTATTGTGCATTTTTTTGGTTTTTATATTGTAATTTTATGTTGTGAACCACCCTGAGATCTAGAGGTATAGGGCAGTATACCAATTTATTGAATAATAATAAGAGGCTATTCACACATTTATGACAACAGGAGTGACTGCCTGCCTCTATGATAGGTAAAACGTGGGCTAGATTATTGTTAATGTTAATTTGGCTGACTGACCAAACCCAGAGTACTCACTAATGGTTCCTCATTATCCTGAAAAAAAGTGACAAGTGGGGTGCCGCAGGGTTCTGTCCTGGGTCCAATGTTGTTCAACATCTTTATAAATAACTTGCATGAAGGAATTGAGGGGATGCTCATTAAATGTGCAGATGACACCAAACTGGGAGGGGTAGCTAATGCTACAGAAGAGAGAATCAGAATCCAAAATGACCTTAACAGATTGGAGAACTGGACACAAGCTAACAAAATGAATTTCAATATGGACAAATGTATGGTTCTGCACTTAGGCAGGAAGAACCAGATGCACAAATATAGGGGGGGGGGCACTAGCAGTACATGTGAAAAGGATCTAGGGGTCTTGGTGGACCACAAGCTTAACATGAGTCAACAGTGTGATGCAGCAGCAAAAAAGAAAAAGAAAAAGAAAAGCTAATGCTATTCTAGGTTGCATGAACAGAAACTTAGTGTCCAGATCAAGGAAAGTAATAGTAGCACACTATTCTGCCTTAGTCAGACCACACTTGGAATACTGTGTCCAATTCTGGGCACCACAATTTAAGAAGGATGTTGACAAGCCGGAACGTGTGCAGAGGAGGGTAACCAAGATGATCAAGGGTCTCAAAACAAAGCCTTTTGAGAAGCGCTTGAAGGAGCTGGGTATGTTTAGCCTGGAAAAGAGGAGAGTGAGAGGAGATATGATAGCCACCTTCAAATATCTTAAGGGCTGTCACATGGAGGAGGGGAGCATGCTTGTTTTCTCCTGCTCTGGAGGGTAGGACTCAAACCAATGGCTTCAAATTGCAAGAAAGGAGATTCTGACTAAACATTTGTAAAAACTTTCTGACTGTATTTCTGACCACTATTCAGCAGTGGAATAGACTGTCATGAGAGATAGTGGACTCCACTTCCTTGGAAGTTTTTAAGCAGAGATTGGATGGCCATCTGTCATGGATGCTTTAGCTGAGATTCCGGCATTGCAGGGGTTGAACTAAATGCCGCTTGGTGTCCCTTCCAACTCCAAGATTCCATGGTTCTATGATTCTATGTATTGTTTCAGAACCATGAAGCCAGGAAAAGAAAGGGTTTCTCAGGGTAGAACCACACAACTGTAACTTCTCCATACAAAGCAAATTTCTCAGGTCTACCCTTTACAAGCTAGAAGAAATCAAAGAGATAGCTATACCCACAACTTAGGACTGCAAGTGTAAAAAGAGTGGCAATGTGGGCAAACATAGCAGGGTGGCCATTAGCAACTTTATTATTTACTTCCTGAGATATATGCATAATGGCAAGGTGGAGAACTATGGAAACATGCAATGCACTGCATTTTCTGTACAGTAAAGGGGGCAGGTAATTACGATTATGGATGGAAAAGGTGTGTGTGAAAGGACTGAATAGCCCATTCTGGATCATATTAAATGAAAATGCCTCACCAGAAAATAATTACCTATGCTGTTTAATTGCATCATTTGTAAACACCAAGAGAAAATCAAGGGCTTATTCAGTTACAAAGAACTTTGTTAAGTACAGGGTCGATGTTTGTAGTTAGGACAAGTTAAACTTCACTGTCAGTTTTAATGCCTTTGATTGTCACGGTGAAGGTAATCTTAAAATCACCAGAAAGAAAAAAGCAATGTGTGAAAAAGTCCCTCAGAGATGTATTCAGATTAAATCAAAATGTAAAAACTACAGCAAAAAGAGAGCCCATGAGTGCATAACTGAAGAGGGTCAGATTATTTATTGATTGGGGCTTAGGTTCATTCCCTTTCATTTGCTGTAATACTACATTACAGCACTTTCTACTGTTTGATTCTTTTCACCTGCTGACTACAGTCTCTTTGCAAATCTATACCCTTCAACGGATTTCTTTAAAAAAACAAACAGGTAAGGCAATCTGTCAAATCTTCACAAAGTATAGAAATATGCCTCTTAGTCCAAAATCAAATCAGAGGAAAGCGAAACTATGATTTACAAACCCCTTAAATTGATGCAGTCACGACCCTTTCAATGGCTGACACTTTATTTCAGCGGAAGCTTTGGACATTACTTGTCCCTACATATATCCCCATTGCCGCAGGGCCAACTGCTATCAGGGATTTCAAGTTGTGCTGCTGTTACTCATTAGCAACAAAGGTTTGCCTCTTCAGAACATTAAACACTGTATCCATTCCAGCAAGTCACTTGCCCAGGGTTATCAGCAAGGCAAGCAGCATGCCAGGACTATCATTCTCTGAAAAATAGGTCAGCATGGACGGATGAACTGCTAACGCTTTTGATAGTTTTGTTTTGTTTTTGTCAGTCGTTGCTTAAAAAGTAACTCTGAATTTTCTGCTACAAGTACAGAAAGTCAACTAACTCCATTTCCCATGCTTATGGAAAATACCAGAACTATCTTCTGATTAGAGATGAGAAGGCTTCGGGGGGGGGGGAATTGGGGGGGGAATTCCAGTGTTTCCCATCTCTACTTCTGATACAGAACTACCTGGTTGCTCTTCAGAAAATAAAGGCTACATAGCATAATATGGCTGTTTTTTTCAAGTAAGGGAATCCCTTACAATTAGAGAAATAGGAACTGTTTCGAGATAGCAAATGTAGAGGAAACACGGAAGACCATTGTAATTTTGAGGAGTTAGATGACATGTCTCTTTCCCTTTTACATCCCTGGTTTAAGGTTTGCCGATTCATGATACAGTGGTACCTCGGGTTAAGTACTTAATTCGTTCCGGAGGTCCATTCTTAACCTGAAACTGTTCTTAACCTGAAGCACCACTTTAGCTAATGGGGCCTCCTGCTGCTGCCACGCCGCTGGAACACGATTTCTGTTCTCATCCTGAAGCAAAGTTCTTAACCCAAGGTACTATTTCTGGGTTAGCGGAGTCTGTAACCTGAAGTGTATGTAACCCAAGGTACCACTGTAGTATAATTTGTTTTTCACACACCTGTGTCAGGAGTTTCCTGGGTCCCCTGTGTTCTAAGTGCTGATTGGCTACTGGGGAGGATACCCAGGTGTAGTGAATTGAGTTGGAGACACTCAGCTGCTCCGCATTCCTCTTGAGTCACATCCCTTGTCCTGGGCTGATCATGAATGATGCCTGCTAACCAGGTGCAACCAATCAGATTAAAGTGGGCTATAAAAGCTGTAGGCTGAAGGGGCTCAGAGAGCTTCTTCACAGATGGAGGTACCAGATGCTGTGAGACTGTTGGCTGGGGTCTCTCTCACTGCTCTACCTGGAGCTCTGGGCAGCTGAAGGGGAGGATGTGTGTGACTTCTGTCTGGTATGCTATAACTTGTGTTTTGTATACCTGCTGCTATCTGTTAATCTTATGCAAATAAAGCATTACAGTGGTACCTCAGGTTAAGTACTTAATTTGTTCCGGAGGTCCGTACTTAACCTGAAACTGTTCTTAACCTGAGGCACCACTTTAGCTAATGGGGCTTCCTGCTGCTGCCGTGCTGCCGGAGCACGATTTCTGTTCTCATCCTGAAGCAAAGTTCTTAACCTGAAGCACTGTTTCTGGGTTAGCGGAGTCTGTAACCTGAAGCATATGTAACCTGAAGCGTATGTAATCCGAGGTACCACTGTACTTATTCTTCATCCACTGGTGTGCTTATTGGCTACAGATCTGGAAAGAATCCTGCCTTTGGCAGAACAGCAAAGAGGCCTTGAAAACAAAAAATATGGCAGGTCACATTGGCCTGTGGATCAGAGGGTCCTCACTCCAAGATAAGGAAAAGGGACACAGTTATGTTATTCAGCCACCTGAACAGAACAATGAGGAACACAATTTATGAAGACTGCTACTTTAAAGCTTAACAAGATTAACTGCATAATATAGAGCAATTTACACAGAAAGGTGAACTTAAACTGAATTGGTACTATTTGCTATGCTGCAGGAGAAAATTCACCTAGGAACCAAACTCCCACATAGAAACGCATACTAACTCGATACACAATAAGACTGCTATCCATTTCCTTTTTAAACAGCCTCCAGCACAAGTTCCGTAGAAGTAAGAGGCCTAATGAAATTTATTCGTTTGAGTCAAGTAGGGTAAGTGTATTGATAAAAGAAAAAAGAAAATGGATCATTCAAATTAAGTACACGTGCAGAAGAGAGCTATTTCTGTAAACAAGACTGCTGTAATTTTTTTCCATTCTGGTTCTTTTCGTATTATCTATGGCAACAAAAATGAGCTAATATATTGAAGGCCAGGCTGAGCTCTTAAGCTTAACCATAGAGCACTTACACTTTTCACCGAAAGATACAATAGCTCAATAAGCAAAGCAGCTCTTAATGTCCAGAATTTCATCTCCACCCTAGGAGTACAGAAATGTTGGCTTGGTTTACCAGCTGATTGTTTAAAGTTAACTCCTCTATTCTGCAATGCCCATCAGAACATGCAGAGGACTTGGAAATAGGTATGGTCTTCTTTAACTTGGGAAGGTAAGAACTTGGGGAGTTCCTGACTCTCATTAAAGACACATTAATTTAGAATAAGTAGCTCTAAGCAGGACACTAGAAGAACTTGATCAGGTGCTCTATTACTCCAGCTACAATCCTTTTATCAACTTCATAAGAGATTAGCCAACTAAGTTATACTCGCTCGACCTACTAAAATCATTGGATAAGTGAGCCATGACTAACTTTGATTTTAACAAGTATATTCACAGTATGAATTAGTCGGATATTACCTGAACCTTTTGGGGTCCAGCTGTATTCCTAAAGTAACGCGTTTGCAAAATTACCTTTCTTTTGTATTGTTCAAATATACATTAAGAGCAAATGGTCCCACCTGTCCTCATCAGGACTCCAAAAATGATTTACTATTGATGCTGCCAGAGACTGTCACTTTACAGATAGATCTCTGCATATTGGCGGGGCATATAGCTCCATTCAAAACAATTTTCAGTCACCACTGCCAGACAGTAAAACTACTAATAAATATATAACATCTCCCCACAGTGTTTCTAGTTCACACTAAATACTTTGAAGAACTCCAAGTGAGTCTTTACGCTAGATTAGGGTAGCCAATGTGGTTCCCTCCAGATGTTGCTGGAGTCCAACTCCCATCAACCCATAATAATAATAATAATAATTTATTATTTATACCCCGCCCATCTGGCTGAGTTTCCCCAGCCACTCTGGGCGGCTCCCAATCAGTGTTAAAAACAGTACAGCGTTACATATTAAAAACTTCCCTGAACAGGGCTGCCTTAAGATGTCTTCTGAATATCAGGTAATTATTTATCTCTTTGACATCTAATGGGAGGGCGTTCCACAGGGCGGGCGCCACTACCGAGAAGGCCCTCTGTCTGGTTCCCTGTAGCCTCACTTCTCGCAATGAGGGAACCGCCAGAAGGCCCTCGGCGCTGGATCTCAGTGTCCGGGCTGAATGATGGGGGTGGAGACGCTCCTTCAGGTATACAGGACCGAGGCCGTTTAGGGCTTTAAAGGTCAGCACCAACACTTTGAATCGTGCTCGGAAACGTACTGGGAGCCAATGCAGGTCTCTCAGAACCGGTGTTATATGGTCCCGGCGGCCACTCCCAGTCACCAGTCTAGCTGCCGCATTCTGGATTAATTGCAGTTTCCGGGTCACCTTCAAAGGTAGCCCCACGTAGAGCGCGTTGCAGTAGTCCAAGCGTGAGATAACTAGAGCATGCACCACTCTGGCGAGACAGTTCGCGGGTAGGTAGGGTCTTAGCCTGCGTACCAGGTGGAGCTGGTAGACAGCTGCCCTGGACACAGAGTTAACCTGCGCCTCCATGGACAGCTGTGAGTCCAAAATGACTCCCAGGCTACGCACCTGGTCCTTTAGGGGCACAGTTACCCCATTCAAGACCAGGGAATCCCCCACACCAACCCGCTCCCTGTCCCCCCAAAACAGTACTTCTGTCTTGTCAGGATTCAACCTCAGTCTGTTAGCCGCCATCCATCCTCCAACCGCCTCCAGGCACTCACACAGGACCTTCACCGCCTTCACTGGTTCTGATTTAAAGGAGAGGTAGAGCTGGGTGTCATCTGCATACTGATGAACACCCAGTCCAAACCCCCTGATGATCTCTCCCAGCGGCTTCATATAGATATTAAAAAGCATGGGGGAGAGGACAGAACCCTGAGGCACCCCACAAGTGAGAGCCCAGGGGTCTGAACACTCATCCCCCACCACCACTTTCTGGACACGGCCCAGGAGGAAGGAGCGGAACCACTGTATGACAGTGCCCCCAGCTCCCAACCCCTCTAGACGGTCCAGAAGGATGTTATGGTTGATGGTGTCAAAGGCCGCTGAGAGATCCAGCAGAACTAGGAAACAGCTCTCACCTTTGTCCCTAGCCCGCCGGAGATCATCAACCAGTGCGACCAAGGCAGTTTCAGTCCCATGGTGAGACCTGAATCCCGATTGGAAGGGATCCAAATGGTCCGTTTCCTCCAGGCGTGCTTGGAGTTGTTCAGCAACCACCCGCTCAATCACCTTGCCCAAGAATGGCAGATTTGAGACTGGGCGATAGTTGGCCAAATTGGCCGGGTCTAAAGATGTTTTTTTAAGAAGCGGTTTAATGACCGCCTCTTTCAGCGGGTCTGGGAAGGCTCCCTCACAGAGGGAAGCATTCACCACCCCGCAGAGCCCATCGCCCAGCCCTTCCCGGCTCGCTTTTATCAGCCAGGATGGGCAAGGATCAAGGAGACAGGTGGTCGGTTTCACTTTTCCAAGCAGCCTGTCCACATCCTCGGAGGTAACAGACTGGAATTGATCCCATGTAACAGGACCAGACAGAACTCTAGCACTCTCCCGCCCTGGCCCTGCTCCCATGGTGGAGTCTACCTCCTTCTGAATCTGAGCGATTTTATCTGCAAAAAACTTTGCAAAAGCATTGCAGGAGATCTTGGGGTCCCTACCAGGCCCCGGTGGTACAGGTGGTTCCGATAGATTGCGAACCACCTGAAAAAGTCTCCTGCTGCTGTTTTCTGCAGATGCAATGGAGGCGGCGAAGAAGGCCCTCTTCGCCGTCGCCATTGCCACTTGGTAGGCTCGACGTTGAGCTCTAACCCGTGTCCGGTCTGATTCAGAATGAGTTTTCCGCCACCGGAAACAATCATCCCATTGTTTATGCTAGCTATGGCTGACAGAAACTGGGATTCCAACATCTAGAGGGCACCATGTTGTCTATCCCAGCACTAAATAGGTTTTCTCATTATTAATTCCTCAAGATTCTCTAGTTTGTATGCAAGCATTAACTGCGGACAGCAGAAAACTGGTTCTGATTACTCTAGCTCTACGTAGAAAGGTGTTCACAGAACCAACATTTAATATCATGCCCTCTGGTTTTTGGATAGCCGCTATACGAAATTACCCTTGGAACAGCATTGTTGTGCCTTTTGTAAAACTGGCACAGAAGATGTTATCCATTATATTATTCAGTGTCCACTTTACAAAGGTCCCTATGAAAAATACTGGCCGGAGTTTATAGTTGCAGGAAGAACTTTGCATGTCTTTGATGTTTTGATAGTTTTCATTATATTACATTTTGTGCTTCTTAATTTACACTGACAGCCAGGAAATTAAGACCTAAATTTGAGACTCAACTCTGGTTTGTTTATTTTGCTTCCTATTTTGCTGAGGTTTATAGCTAAACAAATATAATTAGTACTTACTCAC
Source organism: Podarcis muralis (assembly GCF_964188315.1). Classification (NCBI taxonomy): domain Eukaryota; kingdom Metazoa; phylum Chordata; class Lepidosauria; order Squamata; family Lacertidae; genus Podarcis; species Podarcis muralis. The sequence continues at coordinate 69,949,281 of NC_135658.1, read as the reverse complement.
CACTAGACGCTTGACACTGATACCACTGACAGAACTATTCCCTCCAATTTGTCATGGGATTGAATGACATCATGTTTCATAACATTAAAAAAATGAAATTTAGATTTCCATTCACTTAGGGATTTTGAAGAAGAGCAGTAGCTGTGCATCATTATGTTGGTCTCTGCAGCCAGACACATATAGCAAGTGCTAATTTCATCATACTACTTTCTATCCAAATCTTCAATGTCAGTTTCACAGACCCATTCAAACGTCTAGATTAGCCAGAGACTCCATAAACTCCAAGTGCTATACAAAAATATGTTGCTGCAAGCTTTGGAAAGCTCCAGCACTTACTTGGGATTCCATTTTATCCAGCCAGCCCACAGAGTAAAAGTGAACATACAGATATGCTGTTAAATTTAATTGTAGTACAGCCTAACAATTTTTTCCTCGGTTGGGGGCTGCTCTTGTAAATGTAACTTACCACCTATGCTACAAGTATTTACTAAGAATCGAAATGTTTGCCTTTCTTCTTCCGCCCCTTCTCTCTTGCCCACACATACATAAAGATCAGCTTCTCTTCTTTAAAATTATTCAGCAGTACATCAAAATTTTAATTCAGTTATTCCTACTCCCCTGGCGTTGTGCTACACAGCAAAGTGTGCTCTGCTTTTAAGCTGCCTAGCTAAATCTTGTTGCATATGCATTATAGAAATTAGACTTTGAACAGAATTTTAAAACAGCATATTAGAATTCAGATAGACTTGTTCTGCAATTATAGAACTATTCAGGTTTCCACTTGTAATAAAACACTAATAATCTTACAAAAAGTGGGGAGCTGATGTAGCATGTTTTCTTAGCTCTAAAAGTTTAAGGATTTTTAATCATTTAATCCAGTGTTCCTTCTTACTGATTATAATGAGAAGGGTGCAATCCGATATATTAGGGGTAGTGTGCCTAAGGCAGGAGGGAGAAAGAGAGAGATCTGACTTTTCCTGATTTGAATGTGGTCGCAAAATTTTTGTCCTGTATCCAAAGAATAAGAACTGTAATATTTATCCAGGATGTTCAGGAAGAAAACCCTATAATGAAAAGAAGTCCGTGTAAACACAGAGCAGCACCAAGTCTGGAAAACAAGTCCAAAAGTATGGAAAGATCAGAAATCAGTTTGAATGAAAAAGAGAGATGCTAGCTTAAATACAGAGAGCAACCAAATGCCAAACAGTTATGGAACCCCTAGCAGACTGAGCTTGAAGAAAAGGGAAAGGGAGGCAAACACTGGCTACTGAGAAGATGGAAAACATGGACTTTTCAATCAGCATCATAGTTGAGAAGCACTGGGTCTGTATAAATTCATTAAAAAAGATTAAGTGATATTAGGAAATTAAATAACTAATTTATCCAAACTGCACTCCCACAACCACAAGGGAAACATCTGTGAAAAGCATATCTCATTCTCTGACAATATAGCACTCTCTTCAACATTGGATTTAAACAAAGGGGTTGTTGTTTTTAACCACTGCACATATTGTTTAATTAATGTATGCAAATATTTTCGTTAAATGTACATTCTTTATTGAAGAATATGCTGCAACACTTGCACCAATACAAGATTCACTAGAAACCAGCTCTCTATAACATCCGAACAACTGGATAAAACAAGTTTTCACAACAGTCCAGGATGCGCCGCATTTTGCAGAAACATCAAATCCTTATCTTGCCTACTTACAAATAGATACTTGGTTGAAGTTGTCAAAGAGTTGTCAAAGAGCTCAAAACAGAGGCTGAAATAATCCATATGTTATTTAGTACCTGCTTAGATATATTTTTTGGCTGGGACGCGGGTGGCCTCAGCGCCTAGGGCTTGCCGATTGAAAGGTTGGCGGTTCGAATCCCCGCGGCGGGGTGCGCTCCCATTGCTCGGTCCCAGCGCCTGCCAACCTAGCAGTTCGAAAGCACCTCCGGGTGCAAGTAGATAAATAGGGACTGCTTACTAGTGGGAAGGTAAACGGTGTTTCTGTGTGCGGCTCTGGCTCGCCAGAGCAGCGATGTCACGCTGGCCACGTGACCCGGAAGTGTCTGCGGACAGCGCTGGCCCCGGCCTCTTGAGTGAGATGGGCGCACAACCCTAGAGTCTGTCAAGACTGGCCCGTACGGGCAGGGGTACCTTTACCTTTACTTAGATATATATTTAAGTCATCACAGCATCCCATTGTGTCTGTGTATTTGGAATCATGTGGTACATTCTAACCCCAGTTATGAACACTCTCATTTCTCCATCATAAATATTGGTTTAATTATGTTTATAATGTATTTTTGGTACATAAAAATGGAAAAACTAGTACAGTAAATCAGTTCCTCAAATATAGAACCCCCCAAACAGAAGGAAGAAAGAACACTATTTCAACCTAACCTATGTGTTAATTCAGGCTTCCTCAACCTCGGCCCTCCAGATGTTTTTGGCCTACAACTCCCATGATTCCTAGCTAGCAGGACCAGTGGTCAGGGATGATGGGAATTGTAGTCTCAAAACATCTGGAGGGCTGAGGTTGAGGAAGCCCGTGTTAATTCATACATTGAATGAGTAGGAAAGTGTCAAGGTTTATTGTGGTTCAGTGTGTTTGGGAAGTTATGGAGGAAACCAATATGAATAATGATCATTGTTTGGGATTCAGGATTGGCATAGACATGGTTTCTATGTGAATTTTTAAGAAGGCTGGTTCAGAACCATTTAGGCATAAATAACTGGACACTGTTGGGTCTTGAGTTGAGTTTCAAGGTCCTGAGCAGATTTCTGAAAACGTTGGTACAAGGTATACTAGAAGCATCTTTTCAGGCTACTCCTGAATAGGAGAAGTAACTGGAATACAATTCCATGGTGGACAGATTAATGCAGTAAGGAGCACAAAGCAGCCTTCTAAAAGGTCAGGCATATGTTGGAGGGGAAGTTTTAATGGAATACCAATGACAAACAGCTATAGTTAAAAGTGTTCTCAAGAAGGCTAAACAATATAGCTGGAGGCAAGTTTGTGGAAACCTCTTTATAGATACACCAATTGTGTTGCTTTACAGGCAGATAAGGAAACTGAATGTTATCCAGTATTTTAGCTTTGATTACTGAGGATAAGAAACTGCATATAGCGAATGTAGAGGCTGCTAGAATGCACAAATGTCTGCATACATACTCAATAGGAATGTGTTCATAGCAAGATGGATAAAGTGACCAAGAGGAAATTAAATTGAAGATTTAAGTAAGTTAGGAGAAATTGGGAGGGTTGTGGGATTCTAATTTTATCTGCGCAAAACTGTGGGTATGGTGCTTTCTAGGGAGATTACATTCTAGGGAGATTACATTGAATCTTTTTTGGAAAACAAATACATACAGTCTCAAGTTACAAATTTCTAAGTATCATATATATATACACATACACACACAAACACACACTTGGAAGCAGCGTATTTTGTATACAATAAATAGATGTAAAGTGTTACCGAATCCAATGAAGAGCTTTTTAGGTAGTACATGATGGTGGATAGGAAAACACTATTGATGTTCTAGTGTGCATTTATTATATCTATTAAGGAGTACTGCTGTCAGGCACATGTATCTGCCTCAGGGTCCTTATTATGGAAACTTAATGCTGTTCATACAAAGACTGTGGTATAGGTATGATATAATGTGGTGCTAAATCAGATTGCTCATTAAATGCCTGGTTGTTTGTTTTATGGGTGGGAATGGGTGGTTTCGATTTGAGTTGTGAGTTGAGAAGTAAAAAGTTATTGTAGACCAGTAGGGTCCAAGAATAACCATAAAGAATATTTTTTCCTGGTGGGATGAATGGTGTTTAACATATACAGATGGGTCCTGGAAGCCATGGCATGCACAGGTGAGTATAGCTTTTCTATGTCCCAATGTTTAGGATTCAACTATCCAATTGAGTTTCAATAGCAATGGTGAGGGTGATGGTTATAAAATATAATTTGTTACTTTTTTGGGGGGGGGAGATTCTGAAACACAATATTACCTTTCAAAGAAAAAGTTGGCTTTTAGTAATCTAAGGATGTGAGACCCAGTGGGGCACCTTGTCTTGGTTGTTGGCGATTGAGAATAGGAGTATGGGATGCAAGTGCAATCTGGGAAAGGAAATATGGTTGCCGAATTCAGAATTACAGTTAATGGGTCTTTCAGTCTGTTAAACTTCTGTTAAATTCTAACTCACGTAGCATTTGCTAGTAATGAGATAGCAGATCAGACAGCCAAGGACACTTTGGGGTATAAAGACTTGACACTGTGTTGCCTTTGTCCTCTCTGAAAGTAAAATGTTGGGTCAAGCGGATGAGTGATGATCAAAAATTATGGAAAGCAGATCTCACAAGTGAGAGGTAATTTTCTTTGGGGAGTTTTCTGGATATTTAACCAGCAGCTAAAGATGAAACAAGTGGGCCTGTTTAGGATTTTGGCATGGCGCTGTACATTTTTGGAGTAATTTATTCAATGTCAGATAGATTGACACTTTTCTTGTGACATCTGTGAGTTGGAAGGAACAGTTGACCATGTGGTATGGGATTGCTTGAGATACAGGGGATGAGAAGAAGCCTCTCCCCTGGAAGCTGAATGGCTTGGGCATTATACATTAACCTTTAAGACTTTTGCAGGGGAGGGGGCAATATTTGAGGTCCAACGCTGTCAATTTTGTGGACATTCTTAGGTGGTACAGTACTACTTTTTGTACAACTTTAACTGAGTATTATATTATAGCAAGAGTCTGGCAATAACAGACACTCTCCTTTTTGCTATTAAAATCTGAGGAGGAGGGGGAGATTTCAAGTTGTTTGTTTGCTTCTACTGTCCTAAGTTTTGCACCCACCTTGTGTTTGTATCTCTGGCAATGAAGATGACATATCATTTGGAACCTGGAAGGATTTTTTTTTTTAAATCAACCAGCTAATTAGCACTGGGCACATCACATTTTTCACCTTTCCCAGGGCCAAGGAGGACTCAGTTGCACTTGGTTGCCTAATAATTCATCACAACTTGGCAGATGTGCTGGTGGTGGATGAAGAGCCAGGGAGCTGATTAAAAGGCAGGAAATATCACTTGTGGCATATAGAAGAAGTTAGGACAGCTAGCTGACCTGTTGTTGCTTTGATAGTGGGGAAAATGTCAGACAGGTAGCATTGCTGGGTGGCTGTCATATGCTCACAGAATGTTAGCAGGCTTGTCAACAGGAGCAGCTCAGCTCTGTGCCAGCCCCTGGAGGCCATTTTTGGTGGGACAGCCAGGCCACAGGGGCAAGAGCTCCATCAATGGCCTAAATTGTTTGGGCAAATATTGTGTAATTATATTGTGCCTATTTAATTCAATTAATAAAAACTGTTTCCCATTACAATCCAATTAATTTGTGTGTGTGTCTTTCAATAGTACTCACAAATCACTAGTAATTATACACCCAACATGGGTTTACCCAAGGCTTTTTATTTGGACTTGAGGAGATATCCTCAAGCACAAAACAAACATACATTGTAGAATGTACAAAAGGGAAAACCGGCTCCAAATGCAGCTGGTCTTTCAAAGGACAGCAAGAATTAGCCCTATAATTTACCACTTTAGAGAACTTTAAGCCATATCTGTAAACCATGTGCTGCAGCCTTCAAACCAGATGCAATGTGTAAAAATCTTGTAGTAATTATGAATGATCAAGTACAATAAATATTCCTTTGTTGCAATACTGCTGCTTCCCCACTTTGAGATTTTAAGGCAGAGCGGGTCAATAAATTACCTAAATAAATAACATGTTAATACCATACTGACAAGTATCGGCCATACAAAATTTCTATCTTCCGCAAACAGCTTTGCTAATATTTCCATGTTAAGTATTTATGGGGAGAAACTTGTTTTCACTGTATTCTATGGGCACAACATACTTACTACAGGAGTCCCATCCAGCAAACAATTACACTAATATTCTATTCCCAATGTGAACCAATGCCTTGGTTAGCATTGCAATCCTGAAGGCCATTTAATCGCAACTGCAAATTTTTCAAGCAAGCGCTCTCATTGTGATCTATACCAAACAAATGCAAGACTATCCTTCTGTTTACAACTCTATAATCAAATAATAGGAAACAAGCTGCCATTGCTGCCTACTTCACAACCTTATGTGAACAAGTGAATACAGTATAGGATTACAGTATCCCTTTAGAATTGCAATCCTAGACACGTAATTGCTATCAAAAGTCCTGTTCGTTTCAGCAGAACTAAAACTACCATATTTAAAGTCTAAAGTCACCTCCAGATGACTCATTTATTTATTATTTTATTTCATAAAATTTAGATGCTGTTAGATTGTTTAAAAAACCTCAAAAGAGTTTACAAAAGGAATAAAATTATCAATAAAAAGAGTTTAAACATTCAAAAGATAACAAAGAAAAGAAAATAAGCTAAAAACAAATGAAAACACTTGTCAACAATCTACATTTATGAGTAGGACTATATAAACAATGTTTTAGCAGGTGCCGAAAAGAGTATAGTGAAGGCAGCTGCCTGATGTCAATAGGAAGTGAGTTCCAAAGTGTGAGAGCCGACACACTAAAAGGCCGATTTCTTATAAATGCAGAACAAGTATTATGTGACACCTTTCCGGATCCAGTTTATCATGCATTTATGAATTTGTCAAACCTTGCGTTAAATCAGCTCTTTGTTGAGCCTCCATTCTGAGGGTCTGCAGGGAGGTGAGAGGGCACTGCTTCATGAATCACTGTTATCCCGTGCTACCTCCCCACCCACCCCCATCACCTTTCTTTGCTATAAAAAGATCGATTTGGAGAGGGAGGCGAGGAGCAGGAAAGAGAGAGCAGCTCCCTTTCATTCCCGTTCAATCGTGCAAGCTGCTTTTGTGGATACGTGACCGAATCCCATCCAAAAAAAAAACCATGCAAGAAGCACCCCAAGTGACCAAACCGGGTTATGGCGATCCCCATCCACACCCACCCCCCCCCCCGTCAGCACCGTTCTCCAAAACCTGCCCTTCCTTTGATTTCCTGTTTGCGGAAGTCACGCTCTAGATAGGCGCGCGCACAAGACGCATTTGCACAGCCCGTAAATAAATGCAGTGGGACGACGACAGCCTGGGCAAATGCATTAAAATTACTGGACTTGGGCACGCGCGGGGGAGGGGGAGGGAGTGAGCATGTCCACACACTACTCATCTGCATTTTCAGACCAGCGGCTAAGAAATGGGAAGTGGGTGCGGGGTGGGGAAGTGAAGCACCACATGAGGAGGGATATCGCCGCCCTTCTTTGCACTTTTGCTCCGTGACCCCGCCGCCGAGGGCAGCCCGAAAGCCACGCGCCCGAGCTCTCCACAAGCCCCGCGGCGACGGCGAGAGGAAGCGCGCACTGCTTAAGTCCCACTTACTATTACTATACCCGGCAGCAAGAGTGGAGGGGGAAAGGGAGCGGAGGGCGGCGCGCTACACACCCAGGAGGAGACCGTCCATGTCAAAGATGAGGTGAGTGACGGGCGGAGGCGACGTCGGAGGAGGAGGGCAAGCGGGCGAGGCCATAGCGCTGCAACAGCGACCCCCGCCAACAGCAGAGCGATAAAAGACAGCGCCAGGCTCGCGGAGGGAGGGAGGGAAAGGGGGCGGAGCGCTGCGGCGAGGAGATGGGCGGCCGGAGAGGCTCTGAAGTGCGCGTGCGCCTCTGGCGGTTCCACTCGCATCCCGCAGATTGTGGGGAGGGAGCGGGGGATAAGGGAACGCCGAGCGGTGGTTTGCTGGCTTGCTGCGCATGCGTGCCTGCGCTGCCCGGCGGCTCTGCTTTTTTCCGAGACGAGGAGCTTAAGCGTCGCGGTGGCAATTTCAAGATGGGGAGGAACTGGAAAGGGCGTCCGGTTTCGCTGCGCGCGTGCGCACAGGATGGGGAGCATTAGCATTTCGGCGGCCGCTGCTGCAAACGCGCCTTTGGGAGGCGAGGCTGCGGGGGAGGGGGATAGATAAATAAATGAATAAATGCTGCTCTGGAGGAGGGGGGCTTCGCCATCGACACACAATGCACAAATGCGTAATGCACGCCTGAAATGGAGTTGCGTCGTATAAACCAGAAGCAGCCCAAGGAGACATAACAGGTCGACGCTAGGGCATGGATACAGGGAATTAGTAAACGGGGTTTTAGGTCCCACAGGTTTTAATCCCAAGTAAATGAATTTGGGAACGCAGCGCTAAAGTACAATAGCGTTTAACTTCGGGGTGTTTTCAGGTCAGCGTGAAGGCTGCGTGTTCCAAAAGTAGTATTATGCAAAGGGTGAGAGCCGCGGCTGCTTAAGTGTGGGCAGGTGGAGCTCTCTAAACATGTCAGTTTAGCAGTAAAACCCAGGTCAGCAAGCTTAGGATTTCAATTTTGCATGTCAGAAATTAATGATAAAAGACTTCCAAGGTTGCAGTCCTAAATACACTTCTCAGGAACTGAGTTGAACACAGGGATGTGTCCTTAGGAGCAAACGCACAATCTGCTCAAAAATAAAGTTGCCTAATTTCACACACAGAGCCAGTAGCTCCCCCCCCCCCCGTGCTTCATTTCATTATCTCACTATCGTTTGAATCCCATCTTTGCCCCCGAGTAACTCAAGGGATTTATAAAGGGGTGTTTCATTTATCCACACAACAGCTAAATACTGAGATAGGTTGAAAGATTGTGAAATGAACTCTAAGGCTGCAGTCCTAAAAAGCCTCATCGGCAAGTCTCTTCAGTGATGCTCCCTTCTGAATGAACTCTAAGCTACCCAGTGAGTTTTAGAGCTGATCAGGAACTTACCGTAAACCCTGGATTTGTGTACACACACACACACCCCAACACCACATCTGTCTTTACAGAAGGGTGGTCTTTTATTTTGAGAGGCACATTGTGTGGTGGATTGAGCAGCAGTTGCCAGCTTTTGGGGTCCTTGGGGCACCATTGCATACTGAAGAAACTGCCATGATGAACGCCACACCCCACTACAACCAAGGACACACTGCAACCTATTCTGCCTCCAATGGAATGTTTGTTTCAAGTCTGATTTTAGTGGTGGGAGAGGGCCCCTCAAGAAGCAGGGAAGACTTCTGTGGGTATTTGAGTGCCTGCAGGTACCTCACTGGCAACCCCTGGTTACTGTGATAATTGTAATTACATTGTGATAATAAAATGGGCGGAACTCATGAGCTCCTTGGGTGGAACTCATGAGTGCATTTAAAGCATTATGATACCATTTAGTCACAGCTTCCCCCCAAAAAATATATGAACTCTAGTTTGTTAGGAGTGATGAGGGTTGTTAAGAGACCTCCTGTTGCCCTCCCAGAACTACAAGTCCCAGAATTCACTATGAAGAGGGATTGATGGTTAAACCACTCTGGGAATTGCAGGTCTTTTAGGGTCTCCTAACAACTCTCAGCATCCTTGACAAACAACAGCTCCCAGATGTATTTCTATCAAGACTTTATGTGGTATCATGGTGCTTTAAATGTATGGCATGAATGTAGCAAACGATTGGCTGAAAACGATGCACGTAGAAAATTAAATGCATGTGAATGAATTCTCTACATGCAGTCGGTCCTTTTAGAAGGTGTCTTCTTTATAAAATTGCTTGGGGAAACAACTCCCTTCTGCATCATTCTGTTAAATAGAGATGGAATATAATAGGTTATAATGTAGCAACCTCTCCCTCACCAAAATACTTATTGAGTGTTTGCTACATAATAATGATATGTTTTGGATCTTGGCTTTGATCCAGAGAACAAGGGACATATTTATGGGCCATTGCTGCTTCCAGGAAACAAAAAATCACGAGTGCCTGCTGTTGCATAGTAGTAGCATTTATAGGTAACTACTAGCTTCATTTATGGAACAGTCAAATTGGACTGTGGACTTTAACCACTGTATTCTTCTTGCTTCCGTCTTTCAGAGGGAAATGTTTTAAAATGTGTTTGTTTTCCTCTGGAAGAATGCCAGCCATTGCTTTGAGCAGGGGCATGGCTTGTCACAGAGAGAGAAGGAGAGATTAAATTGGTTTCCATTAGTTCAGGTTGGCCGTGTGGGGCTGTTTTCACAGAAGAGGTAAGATAATTACATCAATGAAGCTTCAAAGTGTGCCGTGTGCTGTTCTGTCATTTCAGATTCTGGACTTAATGGTCTTACTGGGCAGGGAGTAGGATAGGGGAGTCTCTAAGTGGTAACGTATATTACTTTTTTGTTCTTCAAAATGCTTTGTTTTGGGGCCCTCCTCATTCTGCTGAGTGAGGCCCAGGACATCTTCTACCCAGGTCTTCCCTTGATGGCACCACTGAAAGCATGTTTTGTATTTGCTGCTTTCACAGAAAACAGCCCTCAGGGTGAAGTAAATGCAGCTGCCCAGCAAATGAGCCCCAGACCTGGAGGTTATCGCTAGAAAATTATTTTATGTCCAAGCAATCCCGAATATGTCATCTAGCTTTTATCGGAGCGATGCCTACAACTTGATAGCATGGCACGAATACAGAAAACTTTTCCTTAGGATATAATGAGGCATGACCTGTTTCAATAACAGTTGTGGGAACATTCGGTGTAGGGAGAGAAGTAGAATAACATCTAATGAGCTATAGCTAATGAGCCATACCCCTTTACCTGTTGTGTGCTCAGTGAGATAGATGGACATGAGCTACAGAAATATAATCTTGTATTTATTCTCTATTGGCAGGTCACATCTGGAAACTCATTTATATTTTGCCCCATATGTGCAATGCTTTAGAAGTATCTTGCTTTAAAGCATTTAAGTTTTATGTCATCAGCTTTCAACATGTAATGTGCAACCCGATCCTATGCATGTTTACTTGGAAGTAAGTCCCACTGTGTTGAGTGGCATTTTCCTGCAGTAAGAGGATTGAAATCCTACTTGGCATTTAGATACCACCTTTTAATGGCCCAAAAAACCCACCAGCCAGGCAGTTTTGAAAGAAATGGAAGATTTTTTTAAAAAAAAAAAATCTTCCAAAAAAAGCTTCTAATAAATTCAAAATAATCAAGGCAGATAATTAAATCAGAGGACAAGGAGAGGAAAAACAACACCAGGAATAACATAATCTTCCATGCCTATGAATTTAGCTAAATAAAAATGTCTTGCAGTACAATATTATGTGTTCCTACTATGCTCAATGAGGCCATACGCCTAGTTAAAATTACAGTGTGAATAAGCCTTCTAAATATTCTAAGATACTATACTTGGTAGACCCTACTAGAGAGACATTCCCTAGAAATTCCCATAGCTGTGGTTTCATCACAATAGGACACGGGTACACAATATGGTGCTCTCTAGTGGTTGGACTCAACTTGACCAGCATGGTCAATTGACCAGCATAGTCAATGATCAAGGGTGATGGGAGCTTTCTCTGCAGTACAACATGCGCTGAACGTGCATCTGTCTAACAGATGATAAAGACAATGAAGATGACACAGGGTGAAGGTGACATAAGGAAACAATGTCATCTTACACTATTTAATGGAGCAGAGATGCAGACTTATTTTGGAAGAGGTCCTCTATAAGATAATGATTTTGATGATGATGATGATCGCAACACAAAAATACAAAATGAGAACACAAAATACATGTTGGCATCCATCTGTCTCAAAAGACAGTGGAGTGTGCCTCTAGGGGCAAAGTCAAACCGCTGGAGAATCACAGCACCCACCATGGCTGCAGAGACCCATAACTCATAACTGCTGCCTCCCATGTTGCTTTTGCTGCAGGGCAATGTGTATGGAGCTCCTGGACTGCCCAGATGACAATACCCTTTTCTGGCCTCACTGATGTGGTCCAAAGGAAATCAGACCAATACATTTGTCACCAGGTTGGGTGAAGGAGTTGCCAGGAGGCATACAATATACCACCCAACCATCTTAGGGACTCCACTCTTGTGTAGGGTTTACTCCTCTGCTTTTTCTTCTTCCAAGTATGTGCCACAAGGCTGTGGGTACATATTTTCCTTGGGTTTACTCCCAAAGCCTTTCTCACGAAAGACTATAGCCTCAAGGCAATGGAGGCTTAGAATCAGAGTTTTCCTTTTCCTGGGCTCAGCGGCGTAGCATGGGTTGTCAGCACCCGGGGCAAGGCAAGTAATTTGCGCCCCCTAACCCGTGGATTTGCGCCCCCTAACCTGTGGATTTGCGCCCCCTAACCCAAGGATTTGCCCTAACCCCAGATGTTGCGCCCGGTGCGGCCGGCCCCCCCTGCACCCCCCACGCTACGCCACTGCCTGGGCTACCTTCCCAGGTTTACAAGCCCCATCTGCCCCTCATTTCCCTTTACAGCACACGCATCAACTGCCTTCTTGACTGTTGGACGCACTGTTAGTCTTCTACTGTCTTCACATGCAGAGTAAGTTCTTAACACTGAGAGTTTGAGACCCATTGGCTATCCAGTCAAAGCCATTCCCAGGGTGTGGCCGCTGTCACTCGCTGACAGCTTCTAGGAGCCAAAGGTGAGAACTGAGTGCATGTTGAGGAGCCAAAGGTGGACAAACTTTCAAGAACTTCTGTATGTACTGATGGGCCAACACAGGTCTTTGGGTGTGTAGAGGCAGTTTGGACCTGTGTTCAGTGTAACATGTGAACAAGCCTAGAATTATGGCATATCAAGTGGTAGTTTCCTTTATGGAGCAGATCCAAAGCTCCTTAAGGAAGACAAATGTCTGAGACTAGAGGCTTCCAGCACAAGCTGGACATTCTCTTTACCAAGTGCTCATACTTCAACAAATTACTATTGTGCACGACATAGGCTCTGCTGATGTTGCAAATGCTGATGGCTAACTACCATGGTCATTAAGATTATTAATTGAATATTGCCCCTTGTTAAAAGTGATCACAGTTAACCAAGCACTTAATGTGAAATATAAAATAATTGTTTAAGCATCAAATATGATTGATGAATTTATCATCAATATCATGATGTAGCTATCTCTCTCTTACCCAGAGCTGCTACAGTAATGATTTGTTGTATAATTATTTCATAAATGTTAGACATGCCATTTAAACCAGTCCTTACCAGAAGCTGTAACAAATTAGTGTTGTGTTTAACAACTATATTTGACAGCTTTCTTTCACATTCTAACATAATAGTTTTCAATGGAACATTTTAGCCTAACAACTTTGCCCTTGTCTGGAGCAGAAACAAATTAGCTTAATGTAATTTTAAAAAGATGAATTAAATAGCAAGATGTTCAACATTAATATTGATATATGTTCTAATGAAGCAGGAAGACCAACATCCCGAGGCCAACTTCCTGTATTATGATTATCCTTTCATATATTGTGAATTGCTTAGAAAGCAGGAAAATGAGATATTTTGAAAAGGAAATTTCAAACCTAAAAACAGGCTCTTCTATCAGTGTTACCAGACGTTTTCTGGCAGACATCCTATTCCTTCAGAAGCTATAAAACCAACAAAAACATCATGCTTTCCCAGTTACTGTCTATCCATGCTGGAGAATGTTTTACACATCAAATCTATGTCTCTCATACTGTCGTTAAAGATATTTCCTTGTCAGAAATTGTTACTGATGCATATGATCTGTCAACAGCAGCAGCAGTAAAATCTTGGTGGTTCATTTTAGGTAGGAGGTAGACATTGTTTTTTACAGAGAAGTAGTTTGAGAAGAGGCATCACCTCCTATAATTTAAAATGCACAATTGTTTTGTCCAGCTGTTGACTTTGGTTAAAAAGATTTTTTTCAGGATTCTGTCACAATTCAAAAACTGTTTACCAGAGTAAAGGTGGTTTGAATACATCTGCCAGATTAAGATGAATGTATTGCTGAAAAAATAGGGACGCGGGTGGCGCTGTGGGTAAAAGCCTCAGCGCCTAGGGCTTGCCGATCGAAAGGTCGGCGGTTCGAATCCCCGCGGCGGGGTGCGCTCCCGTTGCTCGGTCCCAGCGCCTGCCAACCTAGCAGTTCGAAAGCACCCCCGGGTGCAAGTAGATAAATAGGGACCGCTTACTGGCGGGAAGGTAAACGGCGTTTTCGTGTGCTGCGCTGGCTCGCCAGATGCAGCTTTGTCACGCTGGCCACGTGACCTAGAAGTGTCTCCGGACAGCGCTGGCCCCCAGCCTCTTAAGTGAGATGGGTGCACAACCCTAGAGTCTGTCAAGACTGGCCCGTACGGGCAGGGGTACCTTTACCTTTTTTTATTGCCGAAAATGTTATTTTTATTTCAATCAATCCCAGTGATAAGTAACACGAATTATTTTAAGGATTGGCAGAGAGACATTTCAAGATTTATCTAGAGAGGCAAGAAGCTAAGAATAAAATATAAGTTATTAACTGATCTTAAAGAAAAAGGAGGCTTCTCACTACCAGATATAAAACTATACTATGAAGCCTCTTGTCTGTGCTGGATATGGGATTGGATAACATTGATTGGCTAACATTGATTGGCTAACATTGATTGGATAACATTGTGCTGCGCTGGCTCGCCAGATGCAGCTTGTCACACTGGCCACGTGACCCGGAAGCGTCTGCGGACAGCGCTGGCTCCCAGCCTATAGAGTGAGATGAGCGCACAACCCTAGAGTCTGGCAAGACTGGCCCGTATGGGCAGGGGTACCTTTACCTTTACCTTAACATTGAAGAATGTAGATTTACTAGATTTAGAAGGTCATGACAATAGATTTGGATGGCATGCATATCTGTGGTATCAGAAGGCCGAGGTACACAGAAGCTTCCAGAATCATATAATAAGAAAGACAATCTTTAAAGTTTGGGGAAAATATAAATATCTACTAGAACAAAAAACACCATTGTGGCTTTCGCCACTGGAAGCAATAGTCTTGAAAAAAGTAAATATGAAACCCAACTGGGGAACATATAGAGAGCTTTTAATGGAAATGGATAATAAATTAAAATTAAAACAATATAATGAAATAAAAGAAGAGGTAACAGATTGGTTACAATGTTTTCAATTATGTGAAACATTTAAAAATGATAAAAAGAAAGGATTTGCATATGAAATCTCAAAATTTCAGAGGGAAATACTAGAAAGTAATTATAAATTATTATCAAAAATGTATAATATACTGTTGGAATGGGAGTCAAAGGATGAAGAGGTCAAATGTGTAATGATAAAGTGGGCAAAAGATGTGGGACACAATATACAGTTGACAGACAGATTATGGAGAAATGATATAGTATTCACAGCATGTACAGCACTTAAGGAGAACTATATGAAAATGATGTATAGATGGTATTTAACACTGGCTAAACTATCAATAATGTACAAAACAAAAGATGTTGTAAGTGTAAAGAGGTAGAAGGTACATTTTACCATGTGTGGTGGCAATGTAAGATCATAAAAGGCTTTTTGGAAATGATTTATAACGAATTGAAAAAAATGTTTAAAATAACCTTTGTTAAAAAAACAGAAACGTTTTTAATAGGTATAATTGGAACAGATATACCGAAAGAATATAAAGCTTTATTTATATATGCAACAACAGCCACATGGACATTGATAGCCCAACAATGGAAAAAAGAACAAGTCCCAACTAAGGAAGATTGGCAACGTAAATTAATGGAATATGCTGAAATGGCCAAATTAACTGGAAGACTAAGAAATCAAGAGGACAGCAAATATAAAATAGAAAGGAGAATGTTTATTGCATATTTACAAAAGCATTGTAAAGAAGTTAACACAGTAGCAGGTTTTTTAAAATCACTTGTAATACTAAGTACAGTGTTTGAATTTGAAAATATTTAAAGGTAAGAAAATTATAGACATGTATAACATAAAATAACACAAAAGAACTGGGGAAGGGAATGGAGGGAAGTCAAGGGTTTGGAGGAATCCCAAAATATGGATTTAATATGGTATGTAAATGTCTTATTTTTTATTTTTATTGCATTTGTTTATTAATGTATGTGAAGATAATGTTTGATTGTGGGGGGAAAATTATATATATTTTTAAAAAATGAATAGATCTGCCAGAAGCAGCAATCTATGTTTCATATTGTCTTCAACCATTGGCTGTGGCAGCACAGGAACTCTCTGTCTCCTGCCCAACATGATGACCAAATTGTCAGGCTGATGGTTTGTTTTGAATTGTTCCAGGAAGAGTTTAGCTGCTGCCAGGACCATATAACACTGGTCCTAAAAGATGTACATTGGCTCCCAGTACATTTCTGAACACAATTCAAAGTGTTGGTGTTGACCTTTAAAGCCCTAAATGGCTTTGGCCTTGTATACCCGAAGGAGTGTCTTCACCCCCATCATTTAGCCCAGGCACTGAAGTCCAGTTCTGAGGGCCTTCTCGGTAGTTGCATCCGCCCTGTGGAATGCCCTCCCATCAGATGCCAAGCAGATAAAAGACATCTGAAGGCATCCCTGTATAGGGAAGTTTTTAATGCTTGATGATTTATTGTGTTTGATGTTTTAATTATTTGGATGCTTACTAGAGTGGCAGGGGCAACCGAGTCAGATGGGTGGCATATAAAGAAATGATGATGATGATGATGATGATGAAAGGTTTATGATTATTTCATCATTTCACATGTTCAGTTTCCAACTCAGCCATATTTACTAGCCTTTTTCTTCTTCTCTCAAACCAGTTTTGGTAAACTTGCAACCGTGTTATAAATATGAAATGAAATGAAATTTATTATGGTCCCAGACCAGATTCACATACCGTACTAAGCGAACATAAAACACAATAGAATTAAATTTGAATTAACAATTGGATATGACAATAAACAATACGAATATGACAGCCATTGGAAAAGGCTACGTGTTGTAAAGATGGGTTCAGAGCAATAGGCCAAAATCTTCATGGATTATTAAACTCATATTGGAAACAACCCAGTTCAGTCTTGTGGATCTGATGCATCCTTCCACATGTGCAATCATCATGAAAGTGGCTAGGTGCAACACAGTCCATCAGAGGCTGCTCCATGAGGCATATCATCAGCTTCTCCTTACATACTTATGGTTTTATGACACCGCTTGCACTTTCCCCCAAAGGTGATTATGCTGTGGTATGGTGACACTGCAGTACAGAATCACTTTATGAAACCAGATTGCCAGCTGTGTACTATTACCTTCCTATGATTCTATGTGTCTTGCTATGATTCTATATGATCCCGAATGGGGTCATTATTTCTGTGAATCAGTCATAAATGAAGCTGTGGGGAGGTTTTATGTGACTCTGTGTTTCTTTGCTTTGTTTTTATATCTGGTATCCATAAGGACTAATATCAGGAATCCTGATCAGCCTTGAGTAGATGAGTTTCCTGCACTGCAGAGGGTTGGAATAGATGACTCTTAGCATCGCTTCCAACTCTACAGTTCTGTGTCAGATAGGTAGCTTGGGGTGGGGGGAGCAAGAAACCCATTTCTTTGCCTCCTTTATTTCTTTCAACTAGTAATGTTATGTAATGTAAACAATCCCCTTTATTATCCCACTAACGCTGCCACCAAATGTGGAAGATTATTACAGCTACCGCTATGTATTGCTTATTATGTTCGATACTATTTCTCCACTGCCACCATATATTTAAAATACCATCCAATAATAAACCGTAGTTCACTCACTGTGGGCTATGATTAACTGTGGTACAAAACACTACAGGCAGACCCAGCTTAAAGCACAACAAAAATGTAAGTTGTATGTTATTATTGATTAACTGAGAATATAAGCAGATGGTTATGTTTAGCTAGGAAGGTTACTAATTGTTTTATCTGTATGCCATCTTTCCACCAAAGAACGGTGCTGAAAATGGCTTACAAAAGAGCAATAGTAAGACTAGAACATAATAGCCGCACACATAACAACATACAGAGATATTTCAGTAATATAAAGGTAACATTAGACCTCCAAGCAGTAGCAAAAATAACAAAGGAGCTGGACAGTTTCATCTTCCATGCTCTCATCTTGGACACTGATTCTGGGCCAGAGGAGCTAGGATATGGAAGTGATTTTGCAGCTCCAAAGATAAAGTGTGGCTCATGACTGTCCTTCTGTGCATCACATTCCTCCAGGGAGGTTAGTCTCTTGCAATGGGCAATCTTCCTCCTCCCTAGGGGGCACCCCATCTGTGGTGGTGTTCCATCACAGTCAGCTCAGCTCTTGAGAAATGCATGTTGTCCTGTAGCTCCAAGTGTGACTAGACAGGCCTCAAGTTGCTGTACCTTCTCTTCCAGCAAGACAACTAGCTTGCACTTGCTGCAAGTGTGCTGTTGCATGTTCTCCAGCAGAAAGACAAACATAGCATAGGTGTTGCAGGTCACTGGAGCAGCTCCCTCACCCTCCATGTCTCTTGGTCCTATACACTGTGAGACAGTACTCTGGACCTCCCTTAAACTCCTTCACTGTGAGTGGAAGAGGACCCTCTTTCCATCCTTTGGATCCCCTGGGAAATTCAACAAGCCTGTTGTACCTGGAACTGGGTGTGGAGTGTGCAGCTGAATTGGACAACCTAAGGAAGTACCATCCACCTTGGGCCTGCCCATAAAAAGCAAGTCTAGAGTGAGAGCCTAAGGTGATAGCCACTGTTCTCATGAACTATTCTTCTTGTGAGACTTTTGTGAGTGACCCAAGGGTATGTTGGACCCTGGGTGACAACCTGCAGGCTGAGAGGGAGGGTGCATCAGAAGATAATGAATTGATATTTATAGACATTTAGTAACTTTGTACAGTCGTACCTTGGAAGTCGAACGGAATCCGTTCCGGAAGTCTGTTCAACTTCCAAAACCAAATTGTGGCTTCTGATTGGCTGCAGGAAGCTCCTGCAGCCAATCAGAAGCTGTGGAAGCCCCATCAGACATTTGGGTTACAAAAGAACATTTGCAAACTGGAACAATCACTTCTGGGTTTGCGGTGTTCGGGAGCCAAAACGTCCGAGTTCCAGAGCGTTCAGGATCCAAGGTACTACTGTATTAATGTAACCATTTTATATGTAACCACATATTTTTGTAATATTTTGTTTCAGTTCTCTGTTGTCCCTTCAATTTTCTATACACTGCTTAGAGCTATTTTAATTTATTAGGTGGTATAGAAGTTACTGTAAATAGTCAATCAATCTTGCAGTTCCCAGCAGGTCAAGACAGTATACACAATTAACTGTACATTCCACAATGTGAATTTCTATGGGCAGGATTCACAAAATAATTCCCACCCATAGAAGCCCTGCTCAAAGATTCCACTTTTGCATTGGGGCTCCCCCTGCATGCCCCCCCCCCAATTGGCTGGGGTCTGGGTGGGTGGGAGAACTCCCAGAAAAGTGTACAGGGAGAGAAAAGCAAGAGATCATTCAGCCTGCAGTGGTGGAATTCTTGCCCATACATGCAGAAAGTGTGTGCTTTTTTGAATGGCTTTTTAGCCTGCATTATAAAGGGCTTTTATAAAATAAAAACAACAATATTTTGCTTTAAAACGTACTTATCATTGGAAATTTTCCCAAAGAAGAATTGAACAGAAGGTAAAATTTCAATGTGTGACTTCTCTTGTCACTCACTAACCTGAGGGGAAAACACATGTAATCTGGTACAATTCATGAGGTTAAAATCATTGGAGAAATGCCCCCTGTTTGGATTATTTCAAATGCCTTTCTGGCCAAGGTTAATTGCTGCATGACACAAATTCAACAGGTGCAACTTGTAGGAGCAACAAATCTTACACTAGCTGAATTTTTGCCCAACATGCTCTTCTTAAATTCACGAAGTCTCTGTAAAAGAAGAAAAGCTTGACAATCCTACCTTAAGGCTCTGAATAAAGTCACCATAAGTACTCGAGCACATAAGCAAATGTAGGATATAGCTGTCAAGGTGAACACAGGAACTTTCAAGATAAAGCATTATTCCCTTTATCCATACCCCTCAGCTTCCAGCTGACAGTATTTTCCCATACCTGAAATTTCCATGAAAGTTCTTAGCTTCATGCTCAAAAGCAAATTTATATGACTATCCTGTAGGTGCAGGTGATGTCTCTCCACAGAAAAAGACAAGTCTGGAGATTACGGTGGAATCTAAGCTTTTGCCATATTTACTCCTAGGTGGACACAGGTGGCTCAATGGGAGTTGTAGCGCATCTCAGCTTCTGAATAAACTGGGAGAATTTTCAGCTTTCTGTACTGGAGTCTTATGTAAGATTTCCAAATCTGTTGGCGCTCGGGACAAAGGGAGGGGTGCAGATGTAGCACAACCTGTCTTTCATTTCCTCAGGGCCATCCTAAGTCCTGTGTAATGTAGACTCATTAAAACAACACTGTAATTAAAACAAGAGACCTGGGTTGTGAGATCACGAAATGCATGTGTAAACAGATACATCTTCAAAAGCTGTTAGAGTACAACTACAAATGAGATCCCCCATATTTCAGCATGGAACACATTCCATAACACTAGTTCCATGAGTGAAAAAGCCATGTGTGTCAGAACCTGTTCAGAACCTTAGAATCAAAGTCTGAGATAAAAATTAAGCAGACAAGGCAACAATGAGTATTGTGAGAATTCAAAGAGAAGGCTCAGCTAAACTGAGGCAAGTATAGGCCACTGAGAGTAAGCTTCCTTTTTGGACTAGTGGTCCTAATGCTTAGCAAGGGGGGGGGACCACTTCTCTCAGTCTCTAGAAGCACCAGCCTTCACTATCATTCCTAACCAAAGCCACTGGTATAAAAAATATGGCTTATAGAATTTGTGCAAACATTGCATTTTGTTATTGATTACAGCTTTATTCTTATACTTAATTGTCTAAGAATAAGTCCTATGGAACTCTGTTGTACTCACCTTTGAATAGACAAGCATAAAATGTCTACAAAGCAAAAATGTATGATACAATTCATCACTGCTTTTATGTTTACAAACTATTTTTTTACTGCTTTCACTTAGTTCTAATCCTACAGGTAACTTGCAAATCCTAGATCAGATCAGATCAGATCAGAGCAGATACAGTTTGGGAACAGGTTCCATGAAAGATCATGGATTCATCCTTTTGTAGGCCACCTAGATAATTGTATTTGTGGACAGTTATCTAAAATTAAATAAGAGTAATTATAGTAAAAGGTTTCAGCTTGTGAAAAATCAGGTTTGGGATAATAAATAGTATCTCTAGATTTTTGTTTTGTTTATTATTTTAAATTGTACATTAATAATAATAAAAACCCATAGAAAAATGTCTAGAAGAAAAGCACTGAGTACATTCTAGTAGTTCCATCTGTTGGGAAGTTTTCAAATTATCATCTCAGAAACTTCTCCTATAACCCATGGCAATTGGTATATGGTATATTGGTATATGGAATGCTACAATTTCCCATCTTGTCTCCAAAGCTATTTAGCATCTACAGTGGTGCCCCGCAAGACGAATGCCTCGCAAGACGAAAAACCCACTAGATGAAAGGGTTTTCCGTTTTTGAGTTGCTTTGCAAGACGATTTTCCCTATGGGCTTGCTTCGCAAGACGAAAACGTCTTGCGAGTCTTGCGATTTTTTTCCGCTTTCCCCCCCTTTTTCTAAGCCGCTAAGCCGCTAATAGCCTTTTAGCCGCTAAGCCTTTAATAGCCGCTAAGCTGCTAAACCGCTAATAGTGCTAATCCGCTAAGCCACTAATAGGGTTGCTTCGCAAGACGAAAAAACCGCTAGACGAAGAGACTCATGGAACGGATTATTTTCGTCTTGCGAGGCACCACTGTATATGAAACTGCTTGGGGAAATGTGTGGCATTCTGAAATGTCATCAGTATGCTAATAACACCATGCTCTGTTAATCTTTTTCATCTAATCCAGGCATAGCAGCTGACATTCTGAGCAGGTATTTGGAGTCAGTAATGAACTGGGTGAGAAAATAAACGGAAGCATTAACCCAAACAAGACAGAGGCGTTGGTAAGTAGTTCAACAGTTCTGGATTTTTGTTTTCACTTCTGGATGGGTTTTGCTCTTCCCTTTAAGGATTGGGTTTTGTAGTTTGTGAGTGCTTCTGGACCCCGCTCCATGTTGTTCAGGTGGCATCCGTGAGCAGGTGTGATTTTAATCAGCTTTTGTTGATTCACCAGCTGTGTCCTCTTCTGGGAAAAGAAAATAGTCATCAGCGCCTTAGTAACTCTAGGTTAGAATACAACAACATGCTTTCTGTGAGTCTGCCTTCAAAACTTCTACACACCTGGTCCAGAATGTGGCAGCCAGGGTAGAACAGAGAGGAATCATTGCTTTGAACATATTGCAATAGTGCTCAAAGATCTGAATTTGTTTCCAGGCACATTTCAATTGATGCCTACCCTAAGCGGAGTGGGCCCAGGTGCTTGAAGAATCACCATATAAATCTACTGGTATGTTAAAGTTGTCACTGGAGGCCTTTAAAAAATATTCACCTGACATCAAAAGTGAGGGGGGTAGTGATACAGCCTTTTCAGTGTCTGGATAGAAGTTACTTCCTAGAGATGTACCAAAGGCACCTCCTTTCTCTCCATCCAACAATACGATAAGATTGTGTGCCAAGGTCCTGTGACCCACACTATTGATTAATAACACAGGCCACAACTTTATTGGTTACAGATGTGAGTGGTGTGGCTTAGGCATTGGGTGAAGCCAGGGTATATCTTGACTCCTGCTCATCTGCAGGGAATTGAACTAAGGGTAAACATCCAGAAGGGTGAGCCCTAAGACTTACATCAAAGGGGCACCCCGAGGGGTTCCTGTTGGGGTCGTGGCATGGCCCTAGCCCATGTCCGGGCTTTGGACAGGATCCACACACCCAGATCCTCGATAATAGGATACCCTTATCGAGGAGGTGCAGGCAGAGGCTACAACCTCCCCTCCCTTAAACAAAGGCTTACCCAAAGCCTAACCTTACAAAGTTGTGACGATTGCTAGGTAGGCGAAAAATTCCTACCCAGTCCCACCAATAAGGTAGCTGACATTTTTCCATAGCAAGGCTGTGTCATACCAAAGCTTAAAAAGAGGGAGATTTGGTGAGGAGGCAAGAGAGGGAAGCCCTCCTGGCTATGCCCCATGCCAGCATAGATTGGCCGGGTGGGCATGACACGGCTGGGAGTTGGCGCAAGGGGGGCATCAATCCCCCGCCCCTGAGCCGGATCACCGCAAGGGCCTGGATGCCCAGCCTTGATGCTGCCCAGCATGAAAGGTGAGTAGTCCTATAAAATTTTATCAGGCCTTTAGAAGAGGGTGGTGAAGAGATAACTGTCAATAAGCTACAACCTGCTGCATTTTCAGGCCAAATTTGGCTAATTGTTAACTAATGGGGGTTTGAGGGATTGGTTTAAGTTTTGTTTTTGTTTTTGTTTTTTTGATACTGCTAAAATATGGGGGGGGGGGAGGTTTCTGTTGCTGTCTTGGGTACCATTTGTGGCAAGGCAAAATACAAATGTTTTAAAGAAACAATTAAAACTTTGAACATGATAACTTTATTTCCATTTTAATCATGTTTCTGGACTTTTTATTATTTAAGGGACAATGGAAACAGTTTGGAAAACTAGCATGTAAAAAAACAACAACTTAAGAATGTAGGAAGAGCTTGCTGGATCATGCCATGATCCTTCTAATCCAACACTCTGTTACAGTGGCCAACCAAAAGCCTATAAGAAGCTTAAAAGCAGGGCCCAGCTGTACTCATTTCAATGACTGGCATTCAGAGACGCATTGCCTCTGATATGCGCCCTGTAAAATTTCATTTTACATTAATTTTGTGGTGAAACTCAGTTTTGGCAGTTAGAATGTGAGGGTCAATTATTATTATTATTGGTAAGTTACTTTTTAAGTTACCTTGGCTTGCCCTGGGACCTTATGGTGAAGGGCAACAAATAAAGAATAATTATTTCAAAGGTTTTCTAATGGTAAAGTGTCAAAGTGGAAATAATTCCCATGTTCCCTTCAAAAAGTCACATCATAAAAAGCATTGATCATCAAAGTAACTTTCCCAAATAGAAAGAGATTCTAACAGCCCATTCTTGTGCAGAATTATGCATGCTCAAGTTGGTTGTTCTAGAGCAAAATAAGGTAACCGGAGAAAATTCTAATACAAAACAGTATTGAGTTTGTTGTGTGTTTTGTGTTACAAAAGGCAGAAAACCCTTTCATAACTTTTTAGTCTGATGGTATGGAAAAAGCAGTGGGATTCCTAAGAACAAGACTGGCCCGTACGGGCAGGGGTACCTTTACCTTTACCTTTTAATGACTGTCTGCTAAAACACAATAAACTGACTTGACCTGTCCTGCCAATATTGCTCAACTACAACTCCCATAGTCCCAGCAAGCATAGCTAATGGCTAGGAATGTTGGGAGTTGAAGTTCAGCAATATTTGCATGGTCAAAGATTTCCCACACCTGAAATATAACTTAAAATCGGGGGGGGGGGGGGAGAGACTTACAAGGAAAGCCACACAATAATCCATAAAACTGTAGCAATAAATTTGAGTCTGCCATCTAAGAAACACAATGTATGTTTGAGAATGTAAAATTGTTCTATTACCTAGGACATGCCTGGATATTTAAACTAGGGATTTGTTACCCCCATTTAAGATCACAATCCTATACATGCCTGCTCAGATGTAAATCCTCTTGAATTCAGTGTGGCTTTCTCTGGAGATAAGTACAGGTGTGCCGTCCGAGTCCCCCCCCCCCCTTACACACGATCGACTTGCGTATGACCACATATATGTGCTGTGCCATGAAATAATTTAATCATTCAATTCCGCCCTGCCCCAAATGGTGGGAGAGAGCTGGAGAGTCCTCATGGCTCATGAGCAGACCCTCCATGGAGCCCAAAGAGGACATCAGTGAGGGTGAAGGGAGCCCCAAAGAGACTAGAAGCACAGTGGGGCTTTACTTAGGCTGCTCAGCCTCTCTGCCTAACAGCAGCCCTACTTTCCCGTGCATCCTCCAGCCTTCTGCCAGCCTCAGAGCTTCCATTCTAGTTGCGGATATAGTGGTGCCTCACAAGACGAAATTAATTCGTTCTGCGAGTTTTTTCGTCTTGCGATTTTTTTGTCTTGCGAAGCACGGTTTCAGAGAAGTTTTGGAAAAGCTTCAAAAATCGCCAAAGTCTTCAAAAACCTCAAAAAAGGCCACCACACCGCGTGCTATGAGTTGCTCCTCGAAGTCAAGTCGCAACTGTATTAACGGTTTTAAGAAAAAGGAAACAAACTTGCAAGACGTTTCCGTCTTGTGAAGCAAGCCCATAGGGAAATTTGTCTTGCGAAGCAACTCAAAAAACCAAAAACCCTTTCGTCTTGCGAGTTTTCCGTCTTGCAAGGCATTTGTCTTGCGAGGTACCACTGTATTAATGGATGCCGTATTTTTGTTATGGATTGAAGACAGAATAGCAGCTGGGGTGTTTAAAGCATGTTTAGAGTGCCCTCCCCACATCATGCAATTTTACTTGGGTGCACAGGGGCCTGGAACGTAACCCCTATGTAACTTGGGGGGTGCCTGTATATGCAGGATTGCCGCCTAAATGAACTCAATATTCCCGAGCTATAGAACCATAGCTGTCAACCCTCCCCTTTTTTTGCGGGAAATTCCCTAATTCCAGCGCTGTTTCCCGCTGCTATCCCGGATTGTTAGATATCCCGTAGACTGTCCCCGGGACAGGTGAGCCTGTTGATCCCTTATTTTCAAGGCTGCTGATCCCTTATTTTCAAATCTGAAAGTTGACAGCTATGTATAGAACACTGGAGAAAAAATGAATTCATAGGCTTACTCTCTTATTTATGAATAATAAAACGACTGAATATGTTTAACTAGGCAAACTATTAAGTAAATAAAAATGAAAACATAATAGGATTAGGAAAAGAAACCCAAGAATTAAAGTATTAAGGTCTTTAAGATAATAAATAAGTTCCATAAGTAAAGAATCAGAAGAAAGGCCAAATAGCCTGAAAGAAATAAGCCATAATAAAACATATTAAAAACAAAACAAAATAAATTCTATCTAGAAATGAACAATATCTTTATGGTATTAAGATTTACATATTTCTTTGGAAGATTCAAGAGCGAAAATGCATTGCTTCACTTCTCTCATTAAGAAGTGTGACAGAGTCAACAGAGAGTTTTATCAGTTCTTTATGACACAAATAGGCCTTTACGTATATTGAAACGATAGTTCAGAAATAGTAAGAAAAAAAATTGGCTATGGTGCCGCTGTGAATAAATGTATGTTTGAGAGAGGGATTAATTGGAAGCTAGCCACAGGCAGCAAAATCTCGGGGTGGTAGGTGGGGTGGCATCCTCATTGAAAATTTGGGGAGCGCTCGGCTCCTCACCCCCCCCCCATGGCACCTATTTTGTCATTCTAGATACATCCTAGAGCTGTTGTTGCTGCTGGTTTTACTACTACTACTACTACAAGGTTAAACAATTTTTGTAATTTTATGTTGTGAACCACCCTGGGATCTATGGGTATGGTATAGCATACAAATTTAATAATTAATAATCAAAATAATAAACAATAATAAACAAAACCAAGTAATATAGTCCCATTCTGAAAATACCTACATGCATTATTATGTCATTTTTGTGTCTAAGATCTTGATTACATCATGGGAGTCACTACTTGAAATGACAAAATGTTGGTTCCATTTTTCCCTAAAGATGATAAAATACACTGTGCTTTCTTTTAGAACTTCTTTCTCCATTTTGATGAAAGATATATGAAAGTATTTTTGGTATTTTTGCATGTGTACTAAAGCATCCTCTCTCTTTTTATCTATTTATCTTTTCCTCTTCTGCTCTATTAACACATTTTATGGACAATTTCTCAATACAGTTACTTATCTTGCTTTGACCTGTAAGAGAAAGAACAGTCCAAATTCCAAAACCATGCACATAATGTAACAGTGTTAAGTCTGTTTTTTATTTTCCAGTTCATGACCAGGTAGGTAAAATTACACATTAACTTTGTTATATAACGTACGTCGTCAAAGAACATTACATATTTCACAACTTAAGGCTTGTGACACAGCATATCTTAAGAAAACACATTATAACATACTTGCTTTCACTCTGAGGAAAATCAATCTCCAGGTAAAAATTACAAATTTCTTGAATTTAACTTTTCTTCCCCCCTTTTTTGAGCATAAGGTAAAAGGTAAAGGTACCCCTGCCCGTACGGGCCAGTCTTGACAGACTCTAGGGTTGTGCGCTCATCTCACTCTAGAGGCCGGGAGCCAGCGCTGTCCGCAGACACTTCTGGGTCACGTGGCCAGCGTGACAAGCTGCATCTGGCAAGCCAGCGCAGCACACAGAACGCCGTTTACCTTCCCGCTAGTAAGCGGTCCCTATTTATCTACTTGCACCCAGGGGTGCTTTCGAACTGCTAGGTTGGCAAGCGCTGGGACCGAACGATGGGAGCGCACCCCACTGCGGCGATTCGAACCGCCGACCTTTCGATCAGCAAGCCCTAGGCGCTGAGGCTTTTACCCACAGCGCCACCCGCATCCCAGACAGTCATTATACACATGAAAATAACAACAACAACAATAATAGAGATTTACAATTCTGCTTCATAACCTTTAAATGTTCCTTATATCTGTTATACTTCATGCTCTTAAAATTTTGTAACAAGTGACTAAGAAATTAAATGTGTTGTTATTGGTGGTGTTGTTTTGAAATTCTTTCTACCCACAGTTTTGTTGAGCTCTTTGCAATTGGCAGGTTGAAATATGTATGTCTTGTGTAGTTTAACATTTGTTTAATTAAAGATTGGTTTAAAAGCTGACAATGATTTCTTCCTTGGATATTTTCCATAATATAAAACAGCCACAATCTCTTTCCTAATGTATATATGTAATTATTGCTGTAGTTTACAGGTAATTAATAGTGTATATGTTAATTGGGTGTCATACTGTCTACTGAAACATTCTTTTAGTAGCTTTGTTTGTAGTATCAGGATATTAACAGGACTTTTAATTAAATTGTGCTTTGATGAATATCAAATTCACATTTTATTTGGGCAACACAACAAATGATTCTTTGCTTGTGGAAGGCAGAGGTTGAGTCTCCAGTTTTTCAACCCAGGACTAATTTGCACAGCAAATAAACATATTTGAATTAATGTATTTGGTTTTTTTCCATGAACAGGTTTTTGTTGGTTTTGTTTCTTTTGCATTTTGAATCAAAGTGGTGCACCAGCAAAACATGTCCACTTGTGTCTTGAATTAATGATGCATCTCCTTTAATGGAAGCATGTAAACATTAAATGTCTAGACAGATTACAATATTCTGTATTATTGTAGAATTATGCAAGCCAATTGATGCCATTGCTTTGACTATACACCCATCTACTTTGGCAAACATTAAAATTCCCAGGACGTCAAGGTAGTATGAGTCCCTTGTTATTCACATAAATCTGCCTTTCCCAAGCTGGTGCTCTCAATGTACTTTGGACAACTTCCATCAGCCTCTCCCAGCAAAAGCAATAGACAGGGATGGTGGCAGTTTTAGTTCAAACAAGGTTGGGGAAGATATAAAATCTGAGGCTACTCCAAATATCTGATTAAATGAACATTTGTTGATTTATTTATATAATAAATGTTCACTCTTGTCTCTCTTGATACCACAGTGTTGTTGTACAACTCTAAATCTGATCTAAGACATTCCATATAGCCTGGAAGTTCAGTAGGTGCATGGAATTTCATTTGGCTTCTCCATCATGGATTCGTCTCCTTTTCCCTAAGAGTAATTTAGTATTTTCATAAGATTCTTCTTTTATCATGGAATTCTGTCCTTTAGCAGTCACAAGCCTGACATAAGCACTCTTAGGATTCTCCTCAAGGCTAGTTTCCAAAGCTTATATTCAGACACTGGAACCAGACTGTCATGAGTGAGAGGTGGCCAACAGCCCGGAGAAATAGGGCAGGGCCAGAATAAGGAGGTTATTAATTTCAGCCAGATGCTGAGGCAATTGCATTGGAGAAGAGAGCAGCAGACAGTCTCTTACAAGGGTAGAAACTGTGAGGATAAGCTCAGAGATTGGCTATATCCAGAGTTTAAACTCTGTCCTGCCCATAGTATTTTTAGAACTGGATGACATGCCAGATACGGACAGAGCCTTCTAAAGGTAGGATTGATCAGCTCCTATTCTAGAATTCTGAAGGATTGAATGTTTACCATCCCTATACTCTATGCTCACCGGAGCCACAAAATGAATGAAATTGGCTCCTTCTCAGCCAAGACTTACTGAAGTGTCCACATACAGTAGGGGTGGACAACATGCTGCTCTCCAGATGTTAGACGACAATTCCCACTTTCCCTGACCTTTGGCCAAGCTGGCTGGTGTTGATGGGAATTGTAGTCCAACAGCTATCTCTGACACTGGCTGATCTGATCTTTTCAACTCAGTTCAGAGAGAAGTGACAATGTACAGGTATTTTGAAAAATTGCTGATGCTCATTTGTTTTGTGGGATGGATTAAAACACATACACAAATGTACACTCGCCCGAATGCTTTCTACATTTGTTACCTTATATTGTAATGTGCTCCATGCTTCCCTGAGTATAATGTTTGTAGGTCAAGGCTTACCTCAGTGTGGCCTCCTGTGGAAGGAGATGCTCACATCACTCCCCTCTGACATGGTTTTGCCCCAATGCCTTCTCTATCAGGAAAAGAAAAAAGCTGTGTTTGTATTATGGTGATGACATTGGTTGAAGCCACATGTGAATCTTGAA
Organism: Podarcis muralis; assembly: GCF_964188315.1. Lineage (NCBI taxonomy): Eukaryota > Metazoa > Chordata > Lepidosauria > Squamata > Lacertidae > Podarcis > Podarcis muralis. The sequence continues at coordinate 69,919,635 of NC_135658.1, read as the reverse complement.
GGAGTAGACCAGTGAGAGAATGGTCCCTCTACGTCCTGCCCCAGGATGCTATCTGTGTCATGTGATTGGCATTTGAGGTACAGCACAGCCAGATGTCTCAGGGATCCTGCCACAGATCATGTATGCGAGACAGTCTTCTAATTGCTTCCTTCACCACCCCACAAAAATAATAAAATGAACTACCCAGGATACCCAGAACCTAGCTTCACATGTCCCAATGGGCAGAACATAATAAGCATATTTGTTCAAACACACAAATGCCTATTGTTGGGTGTGTGGCCCAATTCTTATTCACTCCATGTCACTCCATGTACATTTTTAAATTCAAAAATTAATTATATGTGATCGTTAGTTATAGGCGTTCCTAGTGTAGTATGGAATATTTTATTTTGTCAAATCTGACAAGTTTAATACTTGCCTTTTCTAGATACTCTTGAAAACTCCTTGAACCAATTAATTTCTCACGGTTCCTTCTGTATTTATATGTTGATGTATTCCTCTGAATATTGATTCTCTTAGTAATAACATCTTACATGCTAAACAAGAAAGCCAGGACCAACACATCTAAAACACTTCTGCGGAATATTGAATTAAAGAAACATTGTAAAAACCAGGCAGTTATTCATTGCTTTGAAAAATGTGTTAGGGGGTGAAAATGGATTTGAAGGTTCTTCAAAACAAAGTGGGCTGCATCTGCTATGTGTTTCTGGAATGATCAAGTGATGACAAGCAGCTAATAGGTGAGAAGACTGAGCTTACTACTTTCTCAGCCTGTGAAAGTATGTGTACAGGATTGCAGATACTAATGAAGTGTCAATTTATTGTGTAGAAGACCAGAGGGGAGTGGGAAGATAGCAAATATTAGAGAGATCATTGTAAAGGGAAAAAAACAATATAGTGTGGTGTGATGGAATCAATCTCTGAGCATTCTTAGGCACAGGAGAGGGGGAGAAAGGTTTTGTATTATAGGTTTATACTGTTCATTCCCAGACAGGTTGAACATAACATTTCCTGTGTAGCATCTTGTATTGTTTGTGCTCTGTTGGCTCAAGGGTGGTTTCTATCAATGGGAGTATTTCAGTAACTGATGCCGGGACTATACAGTAAGATTCGTTTGAAAGCAGGTTTACTATCTCCGATGTCAAATGCATATTCAACAGGTTGCAATAACATTGATCCCTCCTGCCCTTATCCCTGGGCTCATAAATCTGTTTGGGATATCAATATCCTTTATACTAATAGCAGACCCATTCTCTGAGTACTGATCCTTATCAAGCCAACATCTACACACAAGGGAGAGATAGCAACAGGCTTGGAGAAAACTCAAGCTTTGCACAACAACAACAACAACTTTAGAAAAATATTGAATATCATGGGAACCATATTTGAACAATATGATCCTGCTTTGCAGGGATGCTGTGTGAATAATGTTATGCAACCACATGAACAGGACAGATCATGTGGCTCTTTCCCACTTGATTGGCAACTTCCTTCCCTGCATCCCTTCTCTGCAGGGTCCATATTGCATGAAAAAAGACCCACGCAATCAGCCCCTTCTATGTGTTCATGTTATCTGCACGCCTAAACCTGAATGGTGGGATAGTACTACAAAGAATAGATATCCCATGCGCTGACACATGTGTGAAACAGCAGCACAGTCTGCCTTCAGCTGTGGCATTCTCCTCCCCCCCGTAACATTTTATTAAAACTGGGAATCCTGTCCACCACCAGAAAAGGGCATTGCTTCTGGTGAAAGTCTTACACTAAAAGTGAAGCTGAACATTTAAGTCGGTTTCGTTACAGGATAAGATAGCAGCTAATGCTTTTGCTTGCTTGTGAATGTTTCATTTTGCTTAGTGTGGCAGATGTCAATTATTTTTAATTAGACTGGCAAGCCCATTTCCTTGAGGCTGACACAATGACACCTACGAGGAATATTGTGCTTCTCAAACAGAGGCATTCTTTGCTGTCATCAAGTATGCACATTGGTTTATTGTTATGGAACATTGTGCAGTACTGTGCAAACTGTACTCTTCAAAAGAACTGGCTGGTCTTCAGGACTGCAGTTTTCTTCCCCAGAAAATATGAAAGGAAAAAGGAGGTGAAGCAATTGCTTCTTGCTGAATCAACGTTCACTGCCAAGAGCATTTCAAGCTTTTCATCCCCTTTCTTCAGGCACAAAACTCACCCAAACTTGAACCCCCTTCAGGTGTTTGTTTATTATGTTATCCATCTATCCTGTGCCTTCCTTGCTTCAGCCTGAATTTATGCATGGATGTTTGACTAGGGAAAATCTGCAAGCATACAGCTGTAGGCACATAAACTTTCATGTGATCTGAAACGCTACATACTGTAAGTGGAGCCCAGTTCACATGGAAGCTGACACATGTAGGTTTTTTTCCTCTTAATGCCCCTCTGTTTAATTTTGCAAGCCCTCTGTCCGTCTCACACATGTGACCCCGATCACATTTTTAGTACAAGTTCAGTGCACAGTGTAAGTTTTTTTGACTGCCGTGTGCTCCCTACTCCTCCAAGAGAATGGTCTGTTTAGGTCTTCATATCCCGCTCCTGTGTTTGGGGTTTCACAATTTTATGGAGCTCTCAAGAAGCTGTTTGTTCACTAGTTTGGACTGCACTACTTTGGGCTTGGGCAATGCCTTGCGTGTCAAGGCCCCGAGACCTCCCCCCATCTGCTGAATAATAAAACACATGGACACCAGTATTTTAGGTTAATGGTCGAATAAAGGCCACAGCATTATTGGTTACAGAATGTGAGTGGTATTGGCTTAGGCAATGGAATTGAACCGACTATATCTGACTCCTGCCTGCCATGCGGGTAGTCCAGTAAGGGTCAATCACCAGTAGGGGGAGCTCTGTTGATGTTCATCAACTGAGAGCTCCTCCAGGGTCCCTGCTGGGGTCGTGGCATGGCCCTAGCCCATACCAGGGCTTCAGATGAGAGCCACACCCACAGATCCCTTTAACGGAATACCCTTAAAGAGGAGGGGCAGGCGATGGCCACAACCTCCCCTCCCATGAACCAGGTTTTACCAATTCCTAAACCGCCAAACAAAGTTGTGACAATTGCTACGAGGTAGGCAAAAACCCAATGGCTGGTGGCAATTTGCCAAGTGCAAAAATTCCTACCAGGCCCCCTCAACAGGTGACCAGCCGAGGTCCATAGCAAGGCCAAGGTGTCGAACACATGAAAAGAGGGTGGGAGGGTGGTTGATCCACGGAAGCAGGAAGCAAGAGGAAATTCCCTGGCCACATGGCTGCTTAAATGTTGTAAGCCACCCCCACCCCGGCCAACCGGATTGGTCAGCTGGGAGCCGGGACGTGGCCTGAACCCCTCTATGATGCGGGGGCACTTCCAAGCCCCACTGTGCACAGGGAGAGCATGTGGTCTGCCCGGAACACCGTACCACAGGGAAGTGGAGCGGCCTTCTCAGCTTCCTTAAACAGACTGTCAGTTTCACCAGCATAAACAACTATTGGGTTCTTTAGGTATCCTAAAATCATGTCCTCACCTTCGCCTAGATGGAAAATGTGAATATACCTTAATACTACTTTATGTCAGATGGTAATTCCACAGATTTTTTTTTTTTGCCCAGAAAGATCATTTTGGGGAAAAATATTCAAAAGTCCTTGAACGTCATCTAATATGTGAAAGATTGACTCCTATTGTTTGCTACATTTCAGCTTTTCTCTTTCAGCGAAACTATGAAAGGAAATATATTAAAATGTTTTAAAATGCGAAAGGTCAGACTCAACAGGCTGCTTCTAAACTTTAATAACACGAGTAATTGGTAGAACTGTGTTTCCTTTTCATGGTGTTCTCATTGTAATGGCAAGGTCAATTATTATGCCGATTATGAAAATAAATATAAAGCAACATTTTATATTGTTTTATATAAATAACAAATGTATAAAACAACGTTCTTTTATCAAGCAGGTAACTTTTTGAAGCATCCTTGCCCTAAAGCACCAGAATGATGATCCTTCTTCCTGTGATGCTTTATCTGTGGCCTGTAAGCAATGCTATTAACGAAAGGATTTCAAAGCCCAATATTGTATTATTCATGGCTGATGATCTTGGCATTGGAGACCTGGGATGCTATGGAAACACAACTTCAAGGTTTGCCAACACACTTGATAATATATATGTACATTTGGCTTTAGCTTCAAAAGAGATTGTTCTGGGCAGAGAGCTTGTGGAAGATCACAACCACAGTTGTATTAGGAAATAGAAACATGTCCCATGGTTTGGTTGACTATGCCTGATTCATGCAAATGCTGGATTAGTGGTGGTAGTCCCATCCTAATCCAAGTAAGGATTAGTGAAACTGGTCCTAAGGGGATGGCTTTATGTCTCTTTCTCCCCACTCGTGCCACTACTGATACTTTAAAGCCCTAAACGGCCTTGGTCCAGTATATCTGAAGGAGCGTCTCCACCCTCATTGTTCTACCCGGACACTGAGGTCCAGCACCGAGGGCCTTCTGGCAGCTACCTAAGCAGCAGAAAATAGCACAATCTTTTTTTTAAAGGTGTAGCAACAGACCCTCCAAATGTCCCTATTTCCCAGGGACAGTCTCGAATTTATAAAACCCACCCTGGTTTCTGATTTGATCCTAGAATGTCCCGCTTTTCCTTAGAAATGTCGGAGAAATGTTGGAGGGTATGGAGTTATGTGACCCCTGAGCCAAGGAGATAAGTAACTATACAACCTTTAGAAGACATCTGAAGATAGCCCTGTATAGGGAAGTTTGTTTAAAGTTTAATGTTTTTATATGTAGGAAGCTGCCCAGAAGGGTTGTGCCAACCCAGTCAGATGGGTGGGGAATAATAATAATAATAATAATAATAATAATAATAATAATGGAATACAAAATCCCAATTTTCATTGGAGAAAAGTTGGAGCGTATGTAGTCAATTAAAAAGCTGCTTTACCTAGCTGGAAAATGCATGAGAGTAGGCCCCAGGTGAACTTCCCTGGTGAGCACATCTTACAAGACAGCTGCCACCACTAAGATGGTCCATTCTCCCAATGCTACCTATCTCACCTGAGGAAAGGCCACAAAATATTATCTCAGTACATAGGCAGGCTTGTGTTGGAGGTGATCTGTCAGGTACCCAGGCCCCAAGCTGTTTTAGACTTCAAAAGTAAGCATGATTTTATTTATTTGTTCATAAAAAAGTATACACTGCTTGATTGTTAAAAACAAAAAAAAACAACAACAACCCAAAACTCAAAGCAGTTGACAAAAAGATAAAACCAGGGGAAATTTACAATACATTACAACGTGCAAGAGTTAAAATTCTAAAACAGATAAAAATTCACACCAACATTTCTAAGCATTAGAAGTTTGAATCATGCCCAGAAATGGATTGGAAGGCAGTGCAGCTGTTTACGTTCTGGCAATATAATATGTTTCCATATTCAATCTAGCAGCTGGATTTTGAACTAAATGCAGAAATTCCAAACAGTCCTCAAAGATAACCCCATGTACATTACAGTAGTCAGAGCACAAACATACACAAATAGACTGAGAGAACAAAACTATCGTGAAAATACATCTTTCTCTCCCCAATATTTGAATGAAGAATGAAGAAATACAATGGATTGGGAAATATGAGTTACAGTTTGTTTCAGAACATATAGCCCTTAAAATTTAGACTCACTTCATGCATCAGGGTGCAAGATTAAAACACAGACATGTTGGTTCTTAGTGTATTGATTTTGATTTGATGATTGAAATGTTAAAAGAAAAAAGGACTATGGACTCAGCTATAAAGCCGCAAATAAAAAAAATCAAAGTGTGTTGTAAAGTTCAGTATACAAATGTGAAACTAGATGGAGACAGTGAGCTATGCCAAATTCAATGTATTTTTCAAAATGTATTTTTTTTTTAAAAAAAAGCATTTTCACAGTGTTTTTTATATGTGTGTAGATTCCACCTATAACTCTGGCTGCAACCCTAGACAAATGTAGATACACCTAATTGCATTAACTCCAATGATCAAAGGTGCACTCAATTCACCATAAAATTTGGCTTCATGTTGGATTTGTATGACACCAACTGATGCACTATAAGCCATAACGAGAACTTTAAATAGTCTGAACTCACTCGTCTTTACATGTTCAGAATACATGCCCTTGAATTTGTCTTCTTCTTTTTTCCCTCCAGGACTCCTAACATTGACAAGTTATCTAAAGAAGGAGCAACACTGACTCAACACATAGCAGCTGCACCACTATGCACCCCAAGTAGGGCATCTTTCTTGACAGGCCGCTATTCTATCAGATCAGGTAAAGGATGTTCTTACGCCATTGCTAGATATCAGGGCACAGCAATTCAAAGTAAGGATGGAGAGAAACAAAGCAGAAGACCCACCACTCCATCCCTTGTACTGCTGGGTCTTGGCCAACACAGAATGCAAGGGCATCGTAACTTGTCCACCACACCAGCTCCAGGCTGGCATAGCTGTGGAGTCTGATGATCAGTCCCTTGGGGAATCTGCAGGGCTCTGGACCCAGCACATCCTAAGTTGCCCTTGCCCTGCCCCCAGCCCAGAACACCTTGTTTTGGGGCTGTCAGTGGTAGCTTTCTGGCTTGGCACAGTTGGGGCTTCTGATGTGGAAGAGTCCTCACCAATACTGGTGCTCCTCACTAGTAGGCATGCATCTACATGGGTGGTGCTGTGGTCTAAACCACTGAGCTTCTTGGGCTTGCTGATCAGAAGGTCGGCAGTTCAAATCTCAGCAACGGGGTGAGCTCCCGTTGCTCGGTCCCAGCTCCTGCCAACATAGCAGTTCGAAAGCATGCCAGTGCAAGTAGATAAATAGGTACCACTCCAGCGGGAAGGTAAACAGCATTTCCATGCGCTCTGGTTTCCGTCACGGTGTTCTGTTGCGCCAGAAGCGGTTTACTCATGCCAGCCACATGACCGGAAAGCTGTCTGTGGCCTGAAAGCAAGATGGGTGTTGCATCCCCATAGCCGCCTTTGGCTGGACTTAACCATTCAGGGGTCCTTTACTTTTACCTTAGACATTCATCCATTGGTTTCAGTGCGTCTCCTCATCTGACTATGACCAACATTATGTCACCCAAAGTGTGTAACTGGTTTGCCTCCTATTTGAAAGTAATTTTTTATTCCTTCAGGAATGGCTAGCCTGCACAAAGTTGGGGTCTTCTTGTTTTCTGCTTCTTCTGGTGGACTCCCTATGGAAGAAATAACATTTGCTAAACTTCTCCAGCAGAGGGGTTATTCTACAGCTCTCATAGGTATGGCTGATTAACATGCTTCCTTTATCTATTGGTCTTGAGAAATTTATATCCTGCTTTTCTGACCCAGACTTGTCCCGCAATGTAATCTACATGCTAAAGATGGGCTTTCAACTAAGTAAATGAAGCAATTAAGAAAGAAAAAAAACTGGAAATGCCTACAGAAATTCCAAACAATAAAATATAGTCACTGAGACTTTCTGTAATAACTTTTTTTTTTGGAAAATGACTTTTCAATGCAGGAGACAATTCTTTGGGGCGAGGTTAGCCATTAGTGTAGGGACGCGGGTGGCACTGTGGTCTAAACCACTGAGCCTCTTGGGCTTGCCAATCAGAAGGTCAGTGGTTCGAATCCCTGTGACGGGGTGAGCTCCCATTGCTCAGTCCCAGCTCCTGTCAACCTAGCAGTTTGAAAGCACGCCCAAAAAGTGCAAGTAGATAAATAGGTACCGCTCCGGCGGGAAGGTAAATGGCATTTCCATGCACTGCTCTGGTTTTGCCAGAAGCGGCTTAGTCATGCTGGCTACATGACCCGGAAAAACTGTCTGTTCATAAAGGCCGGCTCCCTCGGCATATAGAGTGAGATGAGCACGCAACCCCAGTGTCATTCCTGACTGGACTTAACTGTCAGGGGTCCTTTACCTTTACCTTAGCCAATAGTAGTAACAGCAGCCCCACACCTTGCCTAAACAGGAAATGGCAGCATTGGATCTGTGAGATGGTTATAGTCCACCTGAAAAGAAGATAAGAAGCATCACACCCCACTGTGATCAGATATCTAAGCCAAAACTAAGCTTAATGGGAAACAGAACATTCAGGGGGATGACAAATCCACCTAGTGGCTGTGCCCCCTTTTGTAGGATCAGATACATTGGCAACCAAAAATACTGGCCTAACTTATCCAACCTGATTTACTTTCCACCATGAGGGTAAAAATAAAAACAAAATAATGGCATCTACATTTCCAAACGCTTTTGAGGAAACGAGGCACAAATTTAAAAATGAGAATGTTCACTGAAAACAATTGATAGCCTTTGCATTTGCTTGTGGATTCAAAAGTGCAGTTCTTGAAAACAAGATGCTGAATACATTCTGCAGTTTCCATGGATATTATGGTCATGGAATAAAAAAGTGGGGGGGGGAGCACTGCAGATATAAAGGTATTGGATCCATATGTTCGTAGCCCTAATCTTGAGTCACTGTTTCAAGATCCCATATGATTTGTTTGCTTATTTATTTTTTTCATTTGAAGAGTTTATACATTGCTCTCCAAACAGTAGTCATTTAGCCTGGCTAACATACCTCTCAGTCAACATGACAACAATAAAACATTGATCGCTCACATAAAAATAAAACAGAAGAACCAGAGAATAATAATAGCAAGATTAAAATAATGCTTGTTTCTTGCTACAATATTAGATAAATATCTGTAATTTATCCTATTTTATTTATGAATCTTTTCTAAAGCATTTACAAACTGCTCAATGTTTTAAAATCCCTACTCAGTATGCAACATGAAAAACCCAATATCATTAAAACAAATGTGCAGCATAAAAGCAGTAAAACAGTAGTATAAAAACAAAGAAAAATAATGCACACACAGGGTCTGATCTAGTGGGTCAGCAAAAGCCTGGGCAAAATGTATGCCTTTACAAGATTTTTGAAGCAACTAATTGTAATTTACACATATACACACAGCTTGATTGCAGCCCATAGAACCCAAATGTATCACATATGGAAGATGGAAGGGCATTCCATTGTATAAGGGAAACAGCAGGAAATGCTCATTTTTGATAACTGCCCTATGATGTTCTGTAGGGTGCTGTACTGCAAGTAGAATTTTCCCCAGAATATTCTAATTTACTCTCTGGAAGCTAAATAGATGTAATGCTCGAGTTGTCCTTGGGTTATTAAATCATGTGTGCTTTCTTGATGGGAAAACTATAGTACGGATCTTGAAAGCTCTGTTAATTTCATTATTGCAGTCATCTACATTCACTTCAATTAACTTATTCATGGAAGCAGCTTACAACTCACCTTGCCATCTAGCCGGCTTTAAATTTGCTCGCACAAAAGCAGTCATTTTAACTTGAAATGTAATGTTGATATAGAGCTGCACTTTGATGATATGAGGCCTTACCGCTCTGCCTGACACCCTGTGAAATTCCAAATTAATCGTAAGAATTGGAAAATTCTCTGAAGAGTAAGAACAAAGAACAGGAGCGTGAGAAGAGCCCTGCTGAATCAGGCCAAAGCGATCTAGCTCATCATCCTGTTCTCACAGTGGCAAACCAGATGCCCGTGCAGGACCTGAGCACAGCAGCTCTGCAATGTCCAGTAGAGTGATGAAAACTTGCACAAAAGATGCATTATTATTACTTATTTATTTATACCCCACCCATCTGGCTGGGTTTCCCCAGCCACTCTGGGCAGCTTCCAACAAAGTATTAAAATACAGTAGTCTGTTAAACATTCAAAGCTTCCCTAAAGAAAGCTGCCTTCAGATGTCTTCTAAAAGTTTGGTAGTTTGACATCTTTGGGAGGGCGTTCCACAGGGCGGGTGCCACTACCAAGAAGGCCCTCTGACTGGTTCCCGTAACTTGACTTGTCACAGTGAGGGAACCGCCAGAAGGCCCTCGGTGCTGGACCTCAGTGTCCGGGCAGAACGATGGGGGTGGAGACGCTCCTTCAGGTATACTGGACCGAGGCAAAAATTGCAGAAAATTTGCACAAAAGAGGAAGGAGGTGTACCAATTGTATAGATATATACATACAGTGGAAAAGATACAAGTCTACATTTTATTTAAATACCTGTTTGAAATATGTGTGTTTCCCCTGCATTTAGGAAAATGGCATCTTGGGATTAACTGCAACAGCAGTGATGACTTCTGCCACCACCCTTTAAATCATGGATTTGATTACTTCTACGGGGTGCCTGTGAACAATCTTAGGGACTGTAAACCTGGTCACGGAAGCGTGTTTGGTGCTGGACTGAAGATGCACACTCGTGCAGCGCTCCGGAGCATGGGGATTGCTCTGATCTCTTTGGCGGTTCTGAATTACATTGGCCTTGTCAGAGTTCCCCGCAGAGTACTGGGCTACTTCTTCTTAATAGCTGCAGTGATAGTTGGAGTTTTGCTGCTCTTCTTTTATAGCTTTCGGAACCTTAACTGCTTCTTGATGCGAAATCACAGTATTATCCAACAACCCTGGAACTATGAGAACCTCACTCAGAGATTCACAGAGGAAGCCAAAAGATTCATAGGAAGGTAAGGGTGTTCAGTTTTAAAGTGTTCGAATTTCAGAGTGATAGTTTGTTTACAGAGGTGCCTGTGATTTGGCAGGTGAACAAAGCACTACTCATTTCCCATCCATTTGTGGCGTTATTGTTGAAAGGTAACAAATTGAGTGTGAAGACAGGAAAGAGCCATATGTTTGTAGACACCCTCTAATTCAGCCCAGAACTTCATCTGTGCTCATTCAGAAATCTCTGAGGTTCAGCTCCTTGCATGGATTCTTACTCGTCTCTCCCCATCCTGGCCTACTGTCCAAAGTCCCAGTCCTTTTCTTGAATTCCTGCTCTGATCTCTAGGCCCTGCCTACACATTCTACAGCTCAGGGTCGCTGCTCAGCTTGTTGTCATGAAGTCAAATGGCAGCCATCAGCTTACCAGGCATGCAGAAAATCTCCTGGATCTGCTGTCTGTGTAACACCACAAATGGGCTGTCAAGATCCTGGCAGGCCTCAGCACATGGCTAGTAGTTAGTGTTAATGGTGGTGACTCACAAATTTTGCAGCTTGCTCTATATAATATAGAAAGATGTATTGAATACTAATCTATTTGTCCACATTGCCAAGTATTGTCCACTCTTGACTGTCAGCAGCTGTCCATTTTCTCCAGCAGAGGTCTTTTGTAGTCACAGTGCATGAGGTAGGGGCTGGGTGAGTGTCACCCTCACAGCTGTGGAGGTTCTGCTACTTGCCAGGACCAGGATGGTTTAGTGAAGTGGTGAGGAGAGTACCAGGTTGGCAGTGGCTCAGGAAGGTGGGTAAGGACCATGTGGTCTCTTGTGCTCACTCTTCCTTTCATAATTGGAAGTGTTGCTAATGTTAATTTGATGGTGCAGTGAACCAGACTTTGAGGGCCAACCCAGACTTCCTCCAAAATTTCATGGGAATGAAATATGAATGGAGATACCCTGAGGAGGAGCAACCCCCTGTTTAGGTATACAGGTGTGGGTCCCCAGTAGGCTTGTCATTTTTATTTACGCAAGGAAAAGAGGTCTAGGACAGGCGTAGGCAAACTCGGCCCTCCAGATGTTTTGGGACTACAACTCCCATCATCTCTAGCTAACAGGACCAGTGGTCGGGGATGATAGGAGTTGTAGTCCTAAAACATCTGGAGGGCTAAGTTTGCCTATGCCTTGTCTAGGAAGTAGGTGTTGCACTCTACTCTGCCAGAAAACTATAATTTGGAATAGCATTCCACCCTGGAAGTTGTGTTTGATATCTTGGCTTTGACTCTGGCACTGGAAAAAAACAATGAGGTGCCTCTGAGCATGTGCAGAGTACTTTCCCCTCTGTACTGCAGAACCACAGTCAACCCTCACACATCTGCAATTAGAGGAAAGGACTTCTGGGATTTGACGTCCCAGCTCTGGGTTTCTGGGAGGTGTCTTCTACGTGTCTCCTACCTACACATTTGTGTCCACAGTCATCAACCTAAATCTCCTATGTCTTTGCCACCATCCTGACTTGCCATCCCAGTCCTGTAAGCAGCAGCACTGCTGCACCCAGCCTCATGCACCATGGCTGGTCTTTTGTATCACCTGTTTTGCTAAGCATTGAACCTAGGGGTCTTCTGCATGCAAAGCATATACTCCAGGTATGGCCCTACACTGGGGTAGCTGCTAAAAACTAGCACGGTGAAGATGCATTTTGCTAAAGTGAGCACCTCTCTAAAAAGGAAGACAAACGAAATATACATGAGTCCCGGTTATATCCAACAGAACTTATTATTTTCCGTCTATATAGCACATTAATTTCAATTTACAAGTGGTTAATGGTGTAAAGAGAGCAGCCCTCATGTGTTAATTATTTTAATTAACACTATAGTCAGTGCATTTGACACTCATGCCTTACTAGAGCAGTCTTTAGGAGATGTTGTAGCACCCTGCTTGTGGTTAACGCTTAGCTGGAATGAAATATTCAACGCAGCAATAGAGAAATTAAAATAATAATTTATTTGTCAGACAAATAAATGAGAGACACAGTGGTATATGCTTACCAAAGCTCTGCCCACTCCAGCCCTGATGGCCAGCACTTATATTTCCTCAGCCCAGCCCCCTTGCTCCTCCTTTGGCTGCCTCTGTCCAATCAGCCTGGTTGAAATTCCTATTGGCTGTTTGCTAGAACCAATCATAAAAGAGACACCCATTTCCTATTACCTTTTATGGGAGACAAAGAGCTATATTTCCTTCTATCCATAAATGGCAGACAAGTAGCCATATATCTTACATTTGCCTCGACAAGGCACCTTAATTACCAGATCATCTTTGCCCTATTGCCCTATTGCCCTATTCACTCCAAAACAGATGGCACATGGTTTTCATTTTTATCTTAAACAGAGATCTTGGGTCCACCTTCTCACACACCATCAATGAAATAAGAATCTAACATAAGAATCTAACATTTCTTACTTTCTAAATCCTTTGCATACTTACATTTAAGCCAATATATTTCATACATTAACATATATAGCTTTTTAGAAGGAAAGGAACTTAGTAAAAACAGTTTCCAAAAGCAACCCCTTAAATTTACACCCTCCTTTCAAGCCAGCTGCTGTTCCTATTAGCTCTTGCCCTTTAACCTTAGGAAGATGTGGCTCGAGTCTGATGGGAGGCACAATAATTCTTACTATTTACCAACTCTTAATTAGTGTTTTTGCAGCTTGATTGTATTCTGTAATTTGTATGGTCAGTATGACCTCTGCTCCCAGCCTGTAACTTCCCCTTACAGCCCTGAGGTACTGCTATAGATCAGGGGGGGGGCTTGATCAAGAAGATAAACAACTGCCTGAGTACTCAGCCAGCTGCTTTATGTCTGGCATGAAACATACAAACATTTGCAAATATATTTTTTAAGCTCATTTTAAAATACAAGCCTTGATCAGATGCCTCAATGTTACCACATTTAAAGGGAATTTACTTCTTTCGAATTAGTCTAGAAGCTATTGTTTTCTCAGTGCATTTCTGCACTGGGATGACGAGCCACTACTGTTGGAGAAAAAGAAACAAAATCACATTCACCTAACTCTAAATAGAAAAAAAAGAATGCTTCTTAAGCACTTTTCTTTTAAAAATTGGTGAAGCTTCTGATTTCTCTGAAATTTTGTGTGGCAAAAGCTTAGAAAATCATCTGTGGGGTAGCCCACAAGAATTATGAGTAAAACATTTGTTTTATATTTGGGATAATAGAGAATGGAGAGTGTGTGCATTTGCAAGAAGAAGAAAAGTTGGACATTTGCTTGAGACTGACAAAGCCTGTTTATAGTCTCATGGATAGCAAAGCATATATCATTCTCTGATTCTGTATATCTGAAGATTTAAGGCTGTGAAATAGGGATGAAAAAGTAAATGTCAAAAATGTATGTAGCTGTTTGAGGGCATAGAAAAATGACTCTGCATAGGAATAGATAACTGAGACATACAATTATTTTGTTTAAAAATATATAAATCTTAACCTTTGAATGGAAGCCAAGCTCTTCTCATTTCTATTCTATATTTGAACAAGATAGTAAAACTCAGCCTTTATTTGTTCCTGACACTTCAGGTTTTTATTTTACACTCATGTTTAAATTTAGTCCTACTTTTAAATGCCATTTTGATATGACACACTTAAAGCTATAAAATGGGAGCTGTACCAACATCAAACTCTCTTTGGCTTAAATAATATTTTGTTTAAATGGCACACTTTTCAGTTTTATAGTTACAAGCAGGGCATTTTTTCAGCCGGAACTTGCCAGAACTCCTCTCAGGTGGGCGCCATTGCCATTGTAGGAGAAGAAGGGAGGCGTCCATTTTCTTTTTCTAGAAAATAGCACTGCTTACAAGTATATGTAGTTTACTAGTGAGAAGGCCATAAAGCATTTCTTTTTGAGGTATGAGCTTTTAAAAATAATAGGATATAACAAGCAATTCCAGAGTTAAAGAGTGCAAAATGAGTACATAGGTATGCAGAGAGGGCATTATTGGAACCTGGCAAGTCCCATATCCTGGCCTGCTGTTCTTCTGCTTTGCTATTTCTGCCTATTCACCTGCCCTCTACCAGGGAGAGAAAGAAACAGAGAGAGCAGTAGGATCCCCATGTATTTTCTTACTATGTGACATGGTGACAACTGAGCCCATTTGCAAAGAAATAAAGAGAAGGGGGAGCAGTAAGGAAGATGAGGAGCCCAAACAAGGAGAAGGTGTACCAACAGCATCCTATGGTACCCTCCAGTTGGCATGGTAGAGGCATTCCATAAGTCTACAAATCTGCATTAACCCATAACCAGTGGATCCACAATCCATTTTTCCAGGTACTTGCTTCCATCCCTTGCAAGGCCTCCAAATATTTATCATGAGGCATTTTAAGCCAATTCACATTTTATCAAAAGGGAAATGGTCAAACTTAAAGTTTGACCTTTAAATTCAATTCAAGGTGGAATTCAGAATGTATCTGCAGATTTTGGACTTTTTGAGAAAAATTAACAGGATATTTTTTACTGTTCTTATTTTATTTATATTTGTATTGTTTTGTTGTTTTGTTGCTTTGCTGTTCACCAGCCTGGTGTCCTCAGGAAGTATGCTAGATTGAAATGTAATATTAATAAGGATAGCAATATGGCTCCTGGCAGACTATGCCTGAGGGAATGCAGGTCTCAACAGAAGAATTGTTGCTAATCTCTGTTGTAACGCCACCTTTATTTGGTTCAAGGAAGCCTGGCGCCAATTTCAACAGGCCTGGCACTCACTAGGCATAAGCAGTATGAGGGAGAGTAACTACAGCTACTTGCTGCAACAGCTGAAGAAATGAACCTATGCTGCCAATTCTGTTACTGGTCTACTTGCTGAAACAGGAGCTTGAAGGCTCTTTTCCTCCATTCAAGCTTTGGGATGGTAATAATAGGAGCCATGTTGGACACCAGAATGGTACGATTCTCAGAACCCTTAATAAACACAGTTCTCGGGATTCTTTAAGGGAAGCAATGCACTTTAAATGTGCTTTAAAGGTATGGTGTAAATGTAAAGAATTGCTAATGGAGGCCACTCCATTTCAAGCTTATTGATGCTTCTTTCCTTTCCATAAAACAAGACATACATGAGAACGGAGGATGGGGGGTTACTCAGGTTCTTTTTATCTCAAAAAATGTGACACACACAGAGAGAGGAATATATTTAACCACCATGAAGAAGAATTATTCATATGTTAAACAATGTTGCATTGGGCTTCTAAGGTTTCATGGCCATATGAATGTGTATGATGTTTTCTTTATTCAAGCTCAGAGTTTACTTTATTGTCCCCTCAATGAATAAAACTTAAGATGTGTTGAGAAAGGAAGGTCTTGGCAAATTGTGTAGAAGGGAATGGCAATAAATTTTCAAAGGAGCTGTTTGCTGAAGTGCTTCAGTTAATAAAACAGGACTTTAACTGTTATTGTCAAATCTCCCTCCCACTTACAAGCCGGTGTGCCATTCTATTTTCAAGGTTACAGAAGAGGTAATCAGTTATGATCCCCACCAGGGTTTGGTGTAAGAAAAATAGCCATCTCTGATTTTCTAATATAAAGGATATTAATAGGTGAGATTCTTCACCTGAAAGCTAGCTGTCAATCAGTGCTGGTAGACTGAAAAAGCAAAAGCAGTGAATGATTTTAAATCCATTGGTATGAACCATTGATTAGATACCTGTTCTTGGAGTAAGAACTCTGTGTTGTAGTGGCATCCTTTATATTGCTTCTGGGGTTGTTATCTCCTGAAAATGGGCATTTGTAATAGAAGTGGTGACTTGTACCTATCCTGTATTTATCGCTCTAATCCTATGTTCCCATTAGATGCCTGTTGCAAGAGATATAAGTTCTCCTTTGCTACTGTTTTTAATCAACCTGCCTTAGTTATTTGGTCCTACTACATGGGAAATGGGATTGCTGTCTTGCAGTTTTAGCTTTGGGCTCTCAAGATCTCTGTTTGATTCATTACTATGTGGTAGATGACAAGAGTTAAGCATTTCCATTCCCAGTCACAACTTCTTACATGGGAAGGAAGATGGCAGGAACATCGCTGTCTGGATAATGTGTATAAAATGTTTTTTTTTGTACAAGGCAAATTACGCAATATGTAATTCTTTGTGTATTGTGTTTATTATGGTTTATAGTGCAATCCTACACAGGTCTACTCAGAAACAGGGTTCACTAAGGTTTATGGGCATAGGATTGGAATCTTTATCAATTAATAAAATGTACTTATTTTCAAATTGTATGCCCTGCATCTCAAGGCAAGAAACCCTTCCACTGGTGGCTAGTGTGAGAAATTCAGGTCTTGATCCTCAGTGCAAGTGAAGGGATATGTTACGAATCATTGTTCTCACTCCTGACACTTTAGAGGGCATGATTTTACAATGAGAAAGCCATTTATTTTGTTGCACGGAACTTGTTGTTTTGGGTTCCTTTGGGAGGAAAGGTTGGATATAAATTAATAAGTAAATGGGAGTCAAGTCACAGAGAAATGACCTTGAACATATCTGAATGGTGGAACCAGAATGACCCAAGAAGGTTGCTCTAGAGAAGGTGACCAAGAGAAAACTCCAAAAGCTGTCTTTTATTTGTATAAGGTTGGCAATGGTTTTTATGTATGCCTTGCATTGCAATTCACTGCATATTATATTCTCTCCTCTCTCTTTTTCTGTTCAGGAACACCAATGCACCATTTCTTCTTTTTGTGGCTTACACTCAGGTCCATACAGCTCTTTATGCATCCCAAGCTTTCAGAGGAAAAAGCAAACACGGATTATATGGAGATGCCCTGGAAGAAATGGACTGGAGTGTAGGTATGTTATGTGGCTTTACATCACCTGAGTTAATTGCCTTTTAGAAATATATGTAGCTTTTTATTTATTTTTTTAAAAAATATTTTATTAAGCAGTTGCTAAACTGCTTAATATGTCAGAATTCTCCAAGCAGTATTTATTTCACAACGTGTATACAGCCCTTGGTTGTAATAAAACGTCAGAGTGCTTTTACGAAAAGAGTAAAACAATAAAATTATCAGTAAAAAGCAGTTAAAACAAGTATTCAGAATATTGGAAAAATAATTAAAATCAATAATAAACTAAAACCTGATCGAAACACAGGACAGCTTCTGAACTTGTCTGAATAGGCTCGCCTGAACAAAAATCTTAAGCAGGTGCAGAAAAGGCGTTTGCCTGATGCCAATACGCAGGAAGTTCCAAAGTTCCTGTCCTGAACACTAAAAGGTTTATTTGTTACAGCCTTCCCAACTTTATCCCTTTTCACGCATACAAATGAAGCACTAGCAATCAGCTGGTAGAGACTGCACAGGTCTCTGCTGGCACTTGCAGCATCTAAAACTACTGTCAGCCTTCGCTCCCTTTTGAAATCAATGGCAGCTAAGTGTGCTTCTCCTTCTGCTAGACTGTATCCATTAGTTAATGCTAGTTATTATTTTGAATTCTAACATACAAAGTGGTGACTTTTCACAAAGGATGGCATAAGACAAACAAGAAAGAGCAAGAAATTGCTCAGGGCACCGAGTCTCGCAATGCCCAGGCTTCCGAGGAGTGCTAATCTACCCGTTTCTGCAAAGGGTCCTGATTTATTTGTCAGCGTATTGGAACGACTCTCCATTTCTAGAGGTAATCATCTGTGAAAACAAGTTTGTGCTTGAAACAATCAAGCTGAAGAGCAGCAACACTAAAAGATAATATTCACCTTTCATTCCTCCCACCCGTTCACCTCCAACTCATTTCTGGTTCAATAAAGCAAAGTACAAAATTATTTTCAGTAAACAATGCCATATTTATTAAATTACCGCAAACTGACTTTCACCTCTGCAGTAGCTGCCTGCTTTATAAGGAACGCTGAAACGGCACGCTCTGATTGCAAGTGTACAGAGTTCAACCTCATTCACATTTCTAGTCCAAATTTAGCACCAAACTTCCGCTTATGAATTGCAAGAGCAATACAAGGCTACAGTGATGGGTCCCCCCCGCCCAAGAATGTAGTTTTCTCATGGCAACTACTATTAATATAGGAATGTAGGAAGATGCAGGAACGTAGGAGATGACGAGGATTGATGGTCTACCCAAAATTACTGTGTAATCTTTATTGAAACACAGGAAATAGTGGTCTACCACTCAGAATTTAGTAATTTTACCAATAATTTCTCCAGGATTTAGTTGGCTAATACCATAGATCTCCTCCTAACTCATATGTTTATGGTGCTCATTCTTTTTTAGTCAGGAAAGCAGTGGCACTCATTATCCAGTTTTTCAGGTAAACCCATAACTATACTGCAAGGTTTTGAATACAGGGACCTGTGTGCATTCTTTCATTTCATTGTAAAATCAAGTTACAGTTTTTGCATAGAAATTGTAATGATACCAGTTCATTGTGGAAATATATCACTCACGAACATTCAGGCTTACTGATTTTTATTTTTATTTTGAAATTCCTCTGTAGCATGTGTGATAGTAAAAAATGTATACTGGGCAAATTTGATACCATCACTGAGTACTGTGGTAGCAATTAATCTTGAACAAATCCAACAAATAGTTGTATTGTTCAGAAAACAATGGGAGGCACTTTTTTGTTTGCATAGTCATTTATCACATCAAGAGACACGCTCAGACTTTTTGATACAATTGAAAACAGCCAGTGAGTGATGAGATGACCAATAAATTGGAAGGGAATAAACCAACATATCCAAAGCTATGATGGATGTTCCCACTCCCTGACTGTTAAGGCGTTTATGAATTGCTATTTGAAGTAGTTTGAAATGTGAGGCCACAGTCATCAAACAATGACTCTTGTAAGCAGTGCCGGATTTACGTATAAGCTAAACAAGCTGTAGCTTAGGACCCCACTCTCTTGGGGACCACAAAAAAAAAAATCAAAGTAAAAAAAACCTGGATGTACATTTCCAAAATATAAGATAAAAAACAAATAAAATAAAACCTACATACAGTGGTACCTTGGGTTAAGTATTTAATTCGTTCTGGAGGTCTGTACTTAACCTGAAACTGCTCTTAACCTGAAGCACCACTTTAGCTAATGGGGCCTCCTGCTGCCGCCGCGTCGTCGGAGCACAATTTCTGTTCTCATCCTGAAGCAAAGTTCTGAAGCACTATTTCTGGGTTAGCGGACTCTGTAACATGAAGCGTATGTAACCTGAAGCGTATGTAACCCGAGGTACCACTGTACAGCAACAGTGTTTTGTGTTGTGTTGGCTCCTATGATGTAAGTAATGGGCCCAGCTGCTTGCCTGTTCTCTAAAATATCACTGGTTTGCTCATTTCTATATATAGGGTGCCTACATTCTGCATGTGCAAATGGCTTTATATATTAGGTCCATAAATTACCATATAGCATATATTCAACACAAAAAACAGTGACAATTTGTTGTTGACCAAGGACAGCTGGACATATAAAGGGCCCCATTACCTTCAGTATGGGACGTGGGTGGCGCCGTGAGTTAAACCACAGAGCCTAGGACTTTCCGATTAGAAGGTCGGCAGTTCGAATCCCCACAACGGGGTGAGCTCCCATTGCTCGATCCCTGCTTCTGCCAACCTAGCAGTTCAAAAGCACGTCAAAGTGCAAGTAGATAAATAGGTACCGCTCCGGCGGGAAGGTAAACGGCGTTTCCGTGCACTGCTCTGGTTCGCCAGAAGTGGCTTAGTCATGCTGGCCACATGACCCGGAAGCTGTACGCCAGCTCCCTCGGCCAATAAAGCGAGATGAGCGCCGCAACCCCAGAGTTGGCCACGACTGGACCTAATGGTCAGGGGTCCCTTTACCTTTACCTTACCTTCAGTAGCTTAGGGCCTCATCAAACCTAAATCTGGCCCTGCTTGTAAGACTACTGAAGAGCAAGTAACTTGAATATAACTATTGCTCAATACCGCCATTCATCATTGTATTAATATTTGGTTAAAACTTTCATTGATTGTAGATCTGTTTCTTTAAAAACCCACATTTCTATGGCTAGAAATGAGCGTACTTGTGTACTATGTAGCAGCACTCATGACATTGTTCTGCTGGTATACATTTTCCCTCCTTTTCATTCCCTGAGAGAAACTAGAGGATTAAGCAGTCTCTGATGGTGATAATCTATTCTAAAAGTGCTAAAGTCTGTGACAGCCCCAGTGGTATCCATTCCAAAGCTGTCAGCTTGAACGCCTTTGCTCAAGCATGCTCAGTTTTTCCCAAAGAATAGCAATGGCCAAATTCAAGTGAGTGCAACCTGTAAATGTTGTGAATGCTGATTTTTGTACCGGGGTCAGAAGCAGTGCACAGCTACAGGTCCGATGTACCATCAACCCCCCCAAAACAGTACATCATGTAGAATCCATTGTGAAGCCCAGCTGTCCACCTGATATGTAATCTGCAAGTCATAGACAGACAGGATTGCAGATATGACAATGTTATAGGTGTTTCTACTGTTTCAATGGCAGTTACACCTCTGGGTTGTGCAATATGGTATTGGTCCTCTGAATATTTGTGGCCTGTTGTTTTATTTAAAGCATTTGAACCTTTACACCATAAGATATTTGACAGTTACATTTTTTAAAATGATTTTTTCCAAACAACAACAACACCCACATACATTTAAAGAATTCTAGGGATCATGCAGTCATGAGATAGTCTTTTCCACAGTGTCAACTTAATAGTGAACATAAACAATGGTTCCACGTACAGAAAAAGTGAATTGGTGGAATCCCTTTCAAGGGAAACAAAAGCTATTCTTGTAGACCATTAAGGGCTTTATTCATCATGCATCCAAGTCAGCAGAAAAGGATAAACTTTGGACAGCCAATGATATCTTAGTTCTGAACGTCAGAAACTTGAAGTTAGAATTTGCCTGTCAACTAGTTTGATATACAAGGCTATTTTTTCCTGACAGGTTGCATCAGTGATGATGTCCTAACAAATATATTCATACATTTGCTTTTAAAAGTTGGAGTTTTTTTTAAGGATATGTAAAGGGAATCAAAGCAAGCTATTATGATACTGCCAAAAACATCAAAGCTGTTTGTAAGAACCGGAGCTTGGGGGTGGAGGATTGTATTTAAGATTCTTTCTTGACACAGCTTTGCTTTTGTTAATTGAGTTAATCTGTAAACAGTGGACAAACTGAATCTTCACTTTGCTGCATCAATAATGTAAAAGCATGGGTCAATTTTTAAAAAAAAAATACAGAACCTTTGCAGTCCTGTGCATGCTTCCAGAACCTGATGCTTCTTTGGACTGTACTGAATGGTTCAGTGAGCATTTCCTGGAAAAACTTTATGTGCTTCACAAGGGTGGGGAGGATGTGTTCTGAAAACTCATTGCTCTTACATTTTCCCCCAGCATTATTTGCAGAGTTCATAGCTCAAATTTCAGCGGTGCCCTGAGCAGCAGTCAAATCTGGTGCCCACCCCCACCTTCCCTTCTACATCATAGTTGTGGCACCCATGAGACTCTGTACTCAACAGGTTGCACTCCCCTAAATCTGATTCTGTTAGCATGAATTGGATGTACAGTGGTACCTCGCAAGACGAATGCCTCGCAAGACAAAAAACTCGCTAGACGAAAGGGTTTTTTGTTTTTTGAGCTGCTTCGCAAGACGATTTTCCCTATGGGCTTGCTTCACAAGACGGAAACGTCTTGCAAGTTTGTTTCCTTTTTCTTAACACCGTTAATATAGTTGCGACTTGACTTCGAGGAGCAACTCATAGAACGCGGTCTGGTAGCCTTTTTTGAGGTTTTTAAAGACTTTGGTGATTTTTGAAGCTTTTCCAAAACTTTCCCGACACCGTGCTTCGCAAGACGAAAAAAATCGCAAGACGACAAAACTCGCGGAACGAATTAATTTCGTCTTGCGAGGCACCACTGTATATGTTGTACTAGGAATACAATAATATGTTTTATTGGACAAATTTTTGCAAATATTTATTTGTTGCTGACATCTGTAGAATTAGTTGTTGTCATCTTTGGAAAATTAGATTCCGATTGCTCCATTCCCATTGCTGGGGATTTTTACTCAGAAAAGCTCTTTCCCCTTTCAGTCAGCACACAGGGATTCTTCAGATTGCGGAGAACACATATGTGTTCTATGGTACATCCTGTAGGCTGCTCATTGCCCATCTGAGGAAATGGTGCCCTGTACAGAGAACCAACTATAGTAATCAATCTGTTCATGCATAGATGTTTATTGGGGGAAATAGTAAGATGTATATGAGCCAAATACCTTAAAGCAAAATGATCAGATCACATAAAACTAATATAATGCCAGTGATTTGGGATGACTTGTCCCATCTCAAATCTGGCTGTCTTGTAAAATGCACAGCATTCCTTTAAGAGAGCTTTGAAATGCATGAGGCATGAATGGTGCATATTTGGCTTCGAGGTACAGCAATAAAGTCAGCGGTGTGACAACCAAGTAATGTGACCTTCCAAAAAATATGTCCAAGATTGTGCAAGGTCTATTTCTGTCAAGGATTGGCGAGGAAGATAAAGCAATACACGAGCAGCTTTTTGTGGATAGTTTGCAAGAAGCAACACACATATAGCTGCCAAATCCCTTGTCATTAGAGGATGAAAGTATGCTACTTAGCTCTGTGGAGAAGTATGTGCTTTGCATACAGAAGGACACAGGTTCAAATCTCCAGCATCACCATTTCAAAAGATATTTTGTGGGAGGGCTGGGGCAGAACTTGATCAGCTGGTTCTGTCAGTCAGAGTTGATGGTTCAGACAGAGTTTAGCAGCTTCACATATGTTTGGAAGGGGGGGGGATAGAAAACTGAGATCAGAAGAGCAAAAAGTCAAAGAGCTGGAGATGCCATTATTTTATTTCTGCTGTAGGGATCTAAGGCAAAAGCAATTAACACTTAAATCATGCCATAGGTTGCAACTCATCCTGCAGGCCTATCCTTTGTGGCAAGGGTGCCAGCATGAATAAAATATTGGCAGGGATCAGGTAAGCCCCATCCCACATAATCACAAAACATGGCACCATTTGAATTGCAGTGCCCATCAACTTTGGGAGGGCGGCCCCCTCAAACATTTTATGGGGGGGAAGGGACCTTGGCCCTTAGCAGTGGGCTTCTGTGCTTGGTGGGGGGAATCATACTGTATGTGTGCCTTCATCTCTTCCCCTGCCACCCCTCATTCTCTTCAAAGTGATGGGGCAGTGGTGGTGCCTCCTCCAACCCCCAGCTCAGATTTGGGAAGAGGTAGACTCCACTGTGGGAGCAGGGCCGGGGCGGGAGAGTGCTAGAGTCCTGTCTAGTCAAGTTGCGTGGGATCAGTCCCAATCTGTTACCTCCGAGGATGTGGACAGGCTGCTTGGATGACTGAAACCAACCACCTGTCTCCTTGATCCATGCACATCCTGGCTTTTAAAAGCTAGCCGGGAAGGGCTGGGCGATGGGCTCTGCGGGGTGGTGAATGCTTCCCTCTGTGAGGGAGCCTTCCCAGATCCGCTGAAAGAGGCGGTTATCAAACCGCTTCTTAAAAAACCATCTTTAGACCCGGCCAGTATGGCCAACTATCACCCAGTCTCAAATCTTCCATTCTTGGGCAAGGTGATTGAGTGAGTGGTTGCTGAACAACTCCAGGCACGCCTGGAAGAAGCGGACCATTTGGCTCCCTTTGAGTCAGGATTCAGGCCTCATCATGGGACTGAAACTGCCTTGGTCGCACTGGTTGATGATCTCCAGCAGGCTAGGGACAAAGGTGAGAGCTGTTTCCTAGTTCTGCTGGATCTCTCAGCAGCATTTGATACCATCGACCATAACATCCTTCTGGACTGTCTAGAGAGGCTGGGAGCTGGGATACAGTGCTTCCGCTCCTTCCTCCTGGGCCGTGTTCAGAAAGTGGTGGTGGGGGATGAGTGTTCAGACCCCTGGGCTCTCACTTGTGGGGTGCCTCAGGGTTCTGTCCTCTCCCCCATGCTTTTCAACATCTACATGCAGCCGCTGGGAGAGATCATCAGGGGCTTTGGGCTGAGTGTCCATCAATATGCGGATGATACCCAGCTCTACCTCTCTTTCAAATCAGTGAAGGTCTTGTGTGAGTGTCTGGAGGCAGTTGGAGGATGGATGGTGGCTAACAGATTGAGGTTGAATCCTGACAAGACAGAAGTACTGTTTTGGGGGGACAGGAGGCGGGCAGGTGTGGAGGACTCCCTGGTCCTGAATGGGGTAACTGTGCCCCTGAAGGACCAGGTGCGCAGCCTGGGAGTCACTTTGGACTCACAGCTGTCCATGGAGGTGCAGGTCAATTCTGTGTCCAGGGCAGCTGTTTACCAGCTCCATCTGGTATGCAGGCTGAGACCTATCTGCCCATGGACTGCCTCGCCAGAGTGGTGCATGCTCTGGTTATCTATCGCCTGGACTACTGCAATGCGCTCTATGTGGGGCTACCTTTGAAGGTAACCCAGAAACTACAACTAATCCAGAATGCAGCAGCTAGACTGGTGACTGGGAGCGGCCGCCGAGACCACATAACACCGGTCTTGAAAGACCTACATTGGCTCCCAGAATGTTTCCAAGCACAATTCAAAGTATTGGTGCTGACCTTTAAACCCCTAAATGGCCTCAGTCCTGTATATCTGAAGGAGCGTCTCCACCCCCATCATTCTACCCAGACACTGAGGTCCAGCACCGAGGGCCTTCTGGCGGTTCCCTCGCTGTGAGAAGCCAAGTTACAGGGAACCAGTCAGAGGGCCTTCTTGGTAGTGGCACCCACCCTGTGGAATGTCCTCCCACCAGATGTCAAAGAGAAAAATAACTACCAGACTTTTAGAAGACATCTGAAGGCAGCCCTGTTTAGGGAAGTTGTTCATGTTTGATGCATTGCTGTATTTTAATATTTTGTTGGATCTGCCCAGAGTGCCTAGGGAAGCCCAGCCAGATGGGCAGGCTATAAATAATAAATTATTGTTGTTGTTGTTGTTGGTTCACTTCTACTTCAGCAATGGCAGCATCTCTCTGTTATTTTTCCACACAATCCTGATGTTGTGACCCGCCAACACACATACTTACCCAACATCCACATAGCAGTAGCTGCCATGCTCCCTTAAGGTGAGTAGTGTTGTCCTGAAAGATCTCCTGGAAGCAATCTGGAGCACTTGGAGTATGCAAAGCGACTCTTGGTATGCGGATAAATGTAGTACAACGAGCATCTCCCTATTTCTATCTGGAAAATATGTGGAAGGCATGCTTCTGCCTACCTAGACTTCTGCTGTCTTCTTTATGAAGTCCATTTCTTTCCTACTCCTTCTTCCCTAGATCATATTGGCTGCCCTCTGTGATGGTAGAGAAGCTTGGCCAATATCTGCTGGAGTGTCACCATCACTACTGCAACCAAATCCTTTAGCACATATGTTGGAGTGCTTTGGCACATAAGAAACTGAATGCAGCTAAATCTATTGCTGCTTCTTGCTTCTTCCTAAATCCAAATGTCAACCAGAAAGACAGAGAGCAAAGTTTACCTTCAGCAATGTGAGACACCCCAGAGGGGAATTCATAATTAGGCTCCATTTTCTTCTTCTTCTTAACAATGTCTGCAAAGAGATTCATTCACAGCTTGCATTGTATACAGATGGCAAGTACAGAACAAGCTTCAAGTGTCTAACAGCATTAAGATATACAAAGCTAATAGGGCAGTGTAGTGCAAGGCAGAGATGCAACAGTGCCGGCACCTTTGTGAACAGAAGGGCAAATTAAGGGAGGGAAACACAAAAGCTGGCCACAGTTTCTTCACCAGAGTTACACATTGATGGTAATGAGAGTGATAAGGAGAAATAGGGAGGTGGGATGTAAACTAGCAGCAAGATTCCATAAATCGTATAAATATTGCATAAGTTGTTTGCATATGCAAAGCAGAATCTTATTTCTAGATATACACAAAACAAATATGTATTACACAGCAATTGCAACAATAAATATTCAACCTGCTTCCCCATCTCTGTATTACCTTGTAATACTGTGGGTATCCTCATCGATAAACATCCCCTGTGGGTGTTTTCTGTTGCATATTGATAGTCAGTTTGGGTCCCACTGTGTATTAGGCCCCATATAAGACCACATATTACCGTAGACCTATGGAGGACTGCTCAGTGCATACTGCTTGCTTTGAGATAAATAAGGATCGTAATAGATGACCTCCTAAATACGGTAAATAACTGTGACGTGCACAGGATGCCTTCATTATGTCAGTAGGCTCAGTATTGTCGTGACTTAACGAGAAATTAATGTAACATCTTCTTGAATTCACCTTTCTCACCATAACCAGGTATGATAGAGTTGTAGTCCACCTGGAGGCAAACAGGTTCCCCATCCCTGCTCTAATACACAAGGAGCCATGACACACTCATGGAAACACAGGAACAGCCAGCACTTTCTCCATTGATTCTTATACAGAACTATACAGGCTGGAGGCAGAGGAAGCTTTGCTAAACTGATTTCTTCTGTTTATCAGCGATTTGCATGCAAAGATGCTGACATTTATGATTAAGAAACCTGAAAAACAACCACTGAAGAAAGGGTTGTATCCTCCAGAGGTTTGTGTTGTAGTTGTAGTTTCTGTTCCTTGACAGGTTCTAATCATGGAAGAAATGAACAACCTAAGCTGGGAAGGTCATGTCTTTGGGGGCAAATCTTAAGAACAACTAATTTTGACTTATGTGTAGGGGAGCCTTTATGTGCCTTCTCAAGAGGACAGTGAAGGGAAGAGTGGTGTAAACTTTGGCCTGCTAAAACACTGCCAGTTTGCATGAAATTGTGCTGAATCACAGAACTGTGGAGTTGGAAGGGACCCCAAGGGTCATCGATTCCATCTCCCTGCAATGCAGGAAGGTCAAGTAGATCATACATGACAGATGGCCATCCATCCTCTGCTTAAAAACCTCTAAGGAAGGAGAGTCCACCACCTCTCATAGAAGTCTGTTCCACTGTCTGACAGCTCTTACTGTCAGAAAGTTCCTCCTGATGTTTAGTCGGAATCTCCTTTCTTGTCACTTGAAGCCATTGGTCCAGTTGCAGAAAAGGAGATCCATGATACTGGTTCTGCTATTGGAGCCATGACAGTGTCTCCCTTGAGAAAGGTCTCAGTGAGCTGCCTCTATGTTGCAATTATCCTGCCGTCTTCCAATCTCGTAAGGAGATTGCCATACTCAAGGGCATTTCTTCACTGTACTTTCCTTTCAAAAGCACTGTCCATCTTCCCCCCTGTAATTCCTCTTGATTCTTCAAGAGATACTTCAGAGTAGATGAAACCGCAAAGCTTTCCACTGAGGGGGGAAAAAATCAGTACTAGAGCTTATGTGTATTGAATAGCATTGAAGAAGAAATAATTTTAGTATGTGCTGCTCATCAACTTCCAGTGCTATGGTGCATTGAAAAACTGTACCGGCCATAATTCCAAGCCCTGGTATTTTAACTTTGCTTGGTATATCTTTCCCCCTTCCATATGCCTGTGCATGAACTCATCTGTATATATCAGGGATGAGGAGCATGCCTTCCAGATGTTGTTGGACCCCAGGACTCCGCAACAGCTCCAGTGGTCAGGGATGCTAGAAGTTTCAGTCCTACAACATCTTGGGGGCCAGAGGTTCCTCATCTTTGGCACATATTCATCTTTCCTCTACTTCAAGTGCATACATCTGAATATGTTAAGTTTTTGTTTACAGCAGCTGATGCCTCAAAACATTTTTAGCTAGAAAGTTCTTGCATGAAAATGAAGTATTTAAGCGTCAGTAGTTCTTCTGTATCAGTGCTGGGCTTAAGGAATTTTGCCTTTCTTATTCTTAGCATGCAAATAGAGGTGCCATTTAGAAAGGCAGCCTTTCCTCCCATTTCCTCATCCTGTCACTGTGTCATAGTCTTAGGTCTGTGGGTGGTTATTTCCCAGGAGCGCCCCAATCTCTAGGCAGTTCCACAAACTAAGTGCATAATGATAGTAAGGATTTAAATGGGGCAACAAAATAGCCCAGATGGTCAGAACATGGTGCTGATAATGTCAAGGTTGCAGGTTCGATCCCCATATGGGGAAGCTGCATTTTCCTGCACTACGGGGGTTGGACCAGATGATCATCAGGAGCCCTTTCAAATCTATTGTTCATTGATTCGACACACAATGAATCCTAAATGCAGGTAGGTAGCCGTGTTGGTCTGCCATAATCAAAACAAAGTAAAAAAATACCTTCCAGTAGCACCTTAGAGACCAATTAAGTTTGTTATTGGTATGAGCTTTTGTGTGCATGCACACTTCTTCAAATACCATGGACTTCCATTTCATGCGGCTCAATGTGGTGCCTTCCATAGTTTTAGTTACAGGTAGGTAGCCGTGTTGGTCTGCCGTAGTCGAAACAAAATAAAAAAATTCCTTCCAGTAGCACCTTAGAAACCAAAGCTCATACCAATAAGAAACTTAGTTGGTCTCTAAGGTGCTACTGGAAGGAATCGTAAATGCATTAATCATTTTGCCCACAAAGAAAACTGTGCACTTTGCACTTAAGCACTGTGTTAAGAAGACTAATGTAGTTATTGTTCAATTGTTTTAAAACTATTACAATAACAGAGCAGGGCTTTCGTAGCATTATATCAGAATCTGGACAAACTGTGGTTACTCTTACCTGTGGTTGAAGGAAGCCAACTTCAAACCATGGTTTATATGAAGCTAGCTTGTATCAACAGAATCTAGTTTAAACTAGTCATAGTTTAGCACTATGTACAAACCCTAAGCTAATGTGAACTGCAGCAAAGCATTCTGACCTCCCACTTAGAGCTGCACCAGAGGTGGAGAGAGTAGGTGTGAGTGCAAGAATCTGAAGCTCACTCACAATCCATTAAGGTTAGATCATTGTTTATTATTAACTCAGAATGAGGCCATAGAGTAACTTGGCCTATGGGCACCTTTCTGAATTGCACCCACTCTACTTTTGTGCCAACATCTTTGGATATATATTGTTGTGAGAAGGGTCAGTGGTTAGATGATCTGGGCTTGCAGCAGAATGTTGGACTCTGTGGTGTCTTCTTCCTCCAGTCCAATCTTTGAATGTATCTATTTTTCTAGGTGTATTTTTGAGTGTATTACATTTCTTCCTTGGATAATAATGTAAAAGTGAAACATTCTCCAAGCCATCCCAGAGGCCTCTTTAGGTTCTATTGTGTCACAGTTCTTCACTCTAAAAACTAATGAAATTCAGGCACAAAGAGACTTTTCATGAAACAGCACCTGCAGGTCTGCCACCTCGTCATAATTTAAGCAAATGTGAAGTAGGATTTAAAGAGACTGCAGGAATGATATTTTCTCCTTCAGCACTTTGAGAAGGGATGTAAGTGGACTTTAACGCTTACTGCTATTACTGACGTCAAACTTTTAAATAATCAACCCACTCCACTAATGTATCTACTAATTAATAGAACCATAATTTAGTAGAATGTGCTCCAGTTTGAGATATTTAAATCATGGGCTAACTACTCAAAGGAAAATCTCAACGTCACAACTTGTTTACTCAGTGAATTGTGTCCTTCATGATGTGTGCCTTGCTCACATAGGGTGTGTGTGTGAGGAGGGGGAGAGAGATTTGCAACTTTTTTGTTTTCAGAATTTTTGCTGAAGAATAAGTGCTATTCAAGGATGGAATAACACAACTGCCACATCTAACACTTATTCCTTCAAATTTCCATTTGGTCTTATCTATATTCATTTTAAGTTTTATACTTTAGAACATAGCATTTGTAACTAAAAAAGTGTTAATTAATAAAAACAAGGAAAGAAAAACAAGATGAAAACAAAAAAAAGACAGGGGTGAGCATTTTATGTTAGTATCATATATATTCATGAATATATCCTTGATGGTCCCCACCACCACTACCACCATAATATGGAAAAATGCAAAGCTGTCATTGAACAGCTCCCAATGGACAATTTGTTATACTGCATCACAATCCTGAATTTGCATGAAGTCAGGATGGGATAAGGGAGCAAAAGGGAAGGCAGACTGCACAACACTAGTGGTAATGGTATGGGAGTGAGGAGGGAGAGCCATAGAGGGGGAAAGTGCTGGTTTAAAACAATGGCAGAAGTTTAATTAAAACGGGTGGAGGAAATTGAAAAGAAAGTGGCAGCTTTAAACATCAGTAGATGTTCGACTAAAGGAGGGATTGGGGAAATTGAGCAGAAATAAGTGGCAATTTAAAACAATGACAGAGGTTTGAGCAGAGTGAACAGGGGAAGACACTGAGGGGGAAGAGGTTTGAGTATAGCAATATGGAAGTTATGAAAAGCTCTGTTGCATGAGCTTTTTGGTTCTAGCTTCTGTGTTGAACCCATTTCTGCTATTTTTCCTTGCTGAAACTGGTTTTTTGTGTGTGTTTTGTTGGGCTATCTGCCTTCTACCTTACTAGTTTCAAACAAACACCAGCTACCACTGGCCACAGCTTTTCCTATACAGTTGTGCCCCGCAAGACGAAAGGGTTTTCCGTCGCGGAGGCGCTTCGCAAGACGAAGTTCCCTATGGGCTTGCTTTTAAGTGAACATAAAACATTTACAATAGGACTATGAATATTGTTACTGATAGTGGATCACAGCCACGTAAGTAAGAGTTGTAAAAGCACTTAAAGGGCATTCTTATTTAGTGTGTGTGTGTGTGTGTGTGTGTGTGTGTGTGTGTGTAATGCATTTATCACAGAGGCTCATTATCACTCATGTATTACATTTCTATAATGTTGCTCATTCCACCTGTCACCTCTCAATACTTCTGAGCTCGTTGTATATAGTATCATCATAAAAACACCCATTAGATTTATTTTCACTTACAAGACGCAGACATTGCCTTATTTGTCCTTCGTTCATCCATCCCAATGTTCACAAAGGAAACAGAGAGGTAAGTTCTATCTTATTTTCATGACACCTATTTCTGAGGAGCAACAAAATGTGCAGTTTTGAATGTCGTCACATGTCAAATACAGATGAGAAATGATTGCTTCTAAAAATAACTTGTCATTTTATCAGGTTTTTTTTTATTCTTCACTCTACTGCATCATAACCAGTTCACTTGCTTCTTTCTTGTGTTACTGGGGCCATTGGTAAAACAAATATAGAAGCCAATAAATTCCCCTTTTATTGTTTTTCATGAAATACTGAGGTCCGGAACAGGTCATACTTCACCAATATATTCTTTCCGCATCTGTAACATATCTAGAATGTAGAGATGGGGCAGAAATTTGTGTCAGTTTGTACCTCAGGGTAAATCTGCCTAATTCACACTTTCTGAAACAATAGTCCTCATGAATATTCACCAGCATTTTAGCACAAAATTGTGCTAAAATGCTGATGAATGTTCATAAGGACTTAGAAAAGAATAAGCTATGCAAATGCAGAGAACTGAATTTAAGATTCGAAGAATGAGAACAAAGAGAAACCAAAATTGACAGTTTCTCCTATCCCTACTAGTATGTTATGGCCAAGCCAATACAGTGGTACCTCAGGTTACATACGCTTCAGGTTACATACGCTTCAGGTTACATACACTTCAGGTTACAGACTCCGCTGACCCAGAAATATTGCTTCAGGTTAAGAACTTTGCTTCAGGATGAGAACAGAAATTGTGCTCTGGCGGCGCAGCAGCAGGAGGAGGATCCATTAGCTAAAGTGGTGCTTCAGGTTAAGAACAGTTTCAGGTTAAGTACGGACCTCCAGAACAAATTAAGTACTTAACCCAAGGTACCACTGTGTTGGCAACAGCATCACTGCTAAGGAGATGTAATGATCTCCGTTCAGGGAAGGAATTCAATCCTACACCTTTTCCTCAGCACCTGGATTATTATTTGTTATTTATCGTATTTATTCACCACCTTTTCCACAAAGTAACCCAAAGTGACTTACACAATAGTATAAACATTAAAACCAATTATAAGAAACCAGAGCAGAATAAAAACCTACATAAATAGGTAAATTCCATACATATAAATGACAGGTCTAATGCATACAAGCCTGAATTTGACTGAACACTAATGGGAGCAAATATCAAATCTGCCTGATCAATTCTAGAGAAGTGATCCATCTAGCTCTTGTGGAACCATATCAACCAGCTACAGAGTGTTTCTCTTTTCGCGTTAAAATAGATATATATGAAAAAGCTGATGTGGAAAGTGTCGCTTATTGCTCATCTATGGAGTACTTGGTTTTTGTTTGTTTGTTTGTTTTTTAAAAAAATGAAATCTATGGTAAGATAAGTGTTACCGTTCTTCACCAGAGATGCATAGTTCCACAAAACAAGGAAATGGGTGAAGAGAGAGGAATGTAACAAGTCTATGTGACAAGGAACTGCCTGGCAGAATAAAAAGTGAATAGCTATTAGGTCTGCACTCTTCTGTGAGGAAGAACGCTGGGCTCTGAAGTTGGATGGGAACTGGCTTGAAATAGAGTGCAAATGGAAATGTCATGATGAACCCTGAGAAGTCTGAAGATGCACTACGTTTAAGCTGAAACCATTAATAGAATTGTGAATGTGGCGGTGAATGCAGAAAAAAAAAGGGAAGGATCTTGTTTGGGCATGCAAAAAGATACACACACAATGAAATACTATATACAGCCGTACTTTGGAAGTCGAACAGCCAAGTTCTTGAACGTTTTGGCTCCCGAACAATCGAAACCTGGAAGTGACTGTTCAGGTTTTTGAACGTTCTTTAGGAAGCTGAACATCCGATGGGGCTTCTGCACCTTCTGATTGGCTGCAGGAGCTTCCTGCAGCCAATCAGAAACCACATTTTGGTATTCAAACGTTTTGGAAGTCGAACTTCCGGAGTGGATTCCGTTCGACTTCCAAGGTACGACTGTATATCTATTTAAAAGTAAGTCTCATTGTGTTCCATGGGGATTATTCCCAAGTAATGGGGTTGTAGCCTAAACATAGATTACAGGAAAGACTAAAAATTAAATAGATTTGATTCCCTCCCCCCATGTATTAGAAGTAACCATTGGCTGGAAAGAGCAGGTGCATAAAAAGGCTGCTCTCTCCATCAGATATATAACATAATATCTTTATTTTCTGGCTACATGTTGTAGTGCCTAGAATGCAGGCTTTATAGCAAGGTTCAAATGTCTTCTTAGATATCTAGCACTTATTTACTTCATGGGATATCTTCTTGGCTATTTTATTTCTAATCAGCTTATTACAAAAGCATTCATCTACATTCTGTCATCTTAAACATTGAAATCTAAAATATGGAGCTTTATCCTGAGATGGTGTTTGGGCTGGTGTTTGGGACTGGGATGTTTGAGCAAATGCTGAGGCCCCCAAACCAGACACCAGATACTGAATCCGCCCATCTCCAAATTTCCTGAGATTTTATTACCTCTTTCGGGATACTAGAATCCAGGGTCATCCAATGACGCTGAATGTTGAAAGACTCAGGACTGACAAAAGAAGGTAGTGCATGGTTAAACTATGGGATTCGCTCAGTTGGTTACAGCGTGGTACTGATAGCACCAAGGCTGTAGGTTCAATCCCCATAAGGGACAGCTGCATATTCCTGCATTTTAGGGGGTTGGACTAGATTATCATTAGGCTCCCTTCCAACTCTGATTCCATGATTCTAAGATGTATTGATGCTATCAACTTGAATGGCTTTAAAAGTGGATTAGACAAATTCATTAATTTTCAGGTTTTCCATGGCTACTAGCGATGATGGTTATGTTCTTCCACTGACAGAGGGATTTGATAAGTTTTTATCATCCCCCCTCCTTTTCCTTATATTTTTAAAGGGCAGATTCTCCATGCATTAGATCAATGGCACCTACGTGAGCAGACTCTTGTGTACTTCACATCTGATCATGGGGCACATGTGGAAGAAATATCAGACAACGGAGAAGTCCAGGGTGGTTACAATGGAATATATAAAGGTATGAGCCATTTACTGTTCTTACTATTGTGTTTTACAAGAGCTGGGAGGAAATGTACGATTATAACCTTCTTCTTCTTCTTTGGTGATCACTTGTAGCCGAGTAAGATTGTCTTCCATGAACACAGTCTTAATGGTGTGTCCATAGGTGACTGTGGAGGCCAATTTTGGATCCATATATCCTTCCACAGTGGGGACATGGGTTTCTGGGCGGGAGTTGATCATGGTCAGGGTTTGCCAAACGTGCTTTCCTCTTAGCACATTTCTCCCTTTTGTCCTGAATTTGAGCGTCTTCAAACTCCATGACACCTTTGGTAAAGGCTATTCTTCAGTTGGAGTGCTTGCAGGCCAGTGTTTCCCAATTGTCAGTGTTTATACTACATTTTTTTAGATTTGCCTTGAGAGAGTCTTTAAAACTCTTTTGTTGGCCACGAGCATTACGCTTTCCATTTTTAAGTTCGGAATGGAGTAGTTGCTTTGGAAGACGATAACCAGGCATCCAAATAACATGACCAGTCCAACAAAGTTGATGTTGAAGAATCATTGCTTTGACACTGGTTATCTTTGCTTCTTCCAGTATACTGGAAGTTCGCCTGCCTTCCCAAGTGACATGTAAAAATTTTTGGAGACACCGTTGGTGGAATTTTTCGAGGATTATAACCGTACTCGAATGCTCTATGTTTTTTTCATGAAAGTGAATATACATTTAGTATAAGACTGTGAATGTTATTGCTTTTGGGATGTCACAGACATATAAGTAATAGTTGTAAAACTTGAAGAACATATATTAAGTATGTGCATTTAAGTAACACATTTATCACTGATATTCAAGTGATAAATTTTATACAGTGTTGTTTATTTTAACCCAGCTTCTAGTAATCTTATGGTGTAGCTTCTATTAACATGCATAAAATCCTAAAAAGACACCCATTAGATTTACTTTCTCTCAGAATAAGCACATGCTCTCTTACAGTGTATTCCTAATGACCTCCACTCAGAAATAAATCCTATTAAATTCAATGGGGCTTACAACCATATGAGTGGGGGTAGAAGTTTAGCTTTATTTGTTTGTATCTCACTTATCCATCCAAATCTCATTCTACAGGAAGGAAATAGTGATGCAAATTCTGCGTTATTTGGGGAGAATGCCTTGCCTAATGAGATTGGCTGTCCAAAGAACTGCAGTCTTGAACAGCCTTTTCCTAACTTCAGGCCCATAAATGTTGTTGGACTACAACTCCCATTATTCCTGACTTCTGCCTCTACTGGCTAGGCATGGTAGGAGTTATAGTCCAACAGGATCTGGAGACTCACGGTTGGGAAAGGCTGATCAAGATAATAGCATGAATTCGCATATAATGAAACAGACTCACATTGCAAAAAACATCATCAGTAACAAAAACTCTTGACTTGAGAGGATTGTGGCCAGCCAATAGCCCATCAAGTCCAGCATCCTGTTCTCACAATGGCCAACCAGATGCAGCTTGGGAAACCTGCAAGCAGGATTCAAGCAAAAGGGCACTCTCCCCTCCTGTGATATCCAGCAATTGGTACTCAAAAGCATTACTGCCTCCAACCAGGGAAGCAGGAAATAGTCATCATGGCTAGTAGCCTTTGATAGCCCTCTCCTCCATCTATTTTTCTAAAACTTCTTTAAGACAATCTAGGTTGATGGCAATCACTGCTTCCCATAGGAATGAGATGCAGGTGGCGCTGTGGGTTAAACCACTGAGCCTAGGACTTGCCGATCAGAAGGTCAGCGGTTCGAATCCCCGCGATGGGGTGAGCTCCTGTTGCTCGGTCCCTGCTCCTGCCAACCTAGCAGTTCGAAAGCAAGATGAGCGCCACAACCCCAGAGTCAGTAACAACTGGACCTAATGGTCAGGGGTCCCTTTACCTTTACCTTACATAAAGAAGTACTTTCTTCCACCTGTCTTGAGTCTTCCAACATTCCACTTCCTTGGATGCCCACGAGCTCTACTGTTATGAAAGAGGGACAAACATTTTTCTCTATCCACCTTCTCCATGTCGGGCATAATTTTATTAACTTCTATTTTGTCAACTCTTCCTCTCTTTTTCTCGAACTAAAAAGTTCCAAACAGGGCAATCTTCATAGGGGAGGTGCTTCAGCACCTTGATAATTTTGACCACCCTTTTCTGAACATTTCCCAACTTATCCTTTTTGTAGCGACCCAACCAGAACTGTATACAGCATGGCTATTTGATATTTAAGAAGCATACAAAAATCACAGTAAACCACACACGTTCATCCACTACTATAAATTCCCTTTTCACTTCTTACATTATTTTTTTACTGTAACATGTCATACTTTTAAATTCATAAATTAATGTAAGGCTTGTTTTTTCTTTCTTATCAGAAGAAGCAGAACTACATCAGCATCTAAATTGAGTACCTAATTAGTTTAATGAGCTTCCCAAGCTCGAGAGAAAGTTTAGAAAGCTATATAAAAATCTGGTTGTGCCTGTTTATAGAGTATTTTTGGAATTTAATTTTATTAAAAAATTAAACAAATGAATGGCTGTGTAACTCCATATGATCCAAAGTTTGTATGATTAGGTAATTAAAAAGGACATTTTGGAAAATGTGATCCAAATGTTTGAATAAAATTGCTAATTGCTGCTAGAAAAGTAAAACAGAGGGTCCCATCTCTTAAGTGTGGATTTGTATGTTACCATAGTGACACGGTTGCTGTTTCCCTGTGGAAACAGCACTACTCTGTTAATGTCTATAAATAAATAAGAACATGAGTTAGATGAATTACACTATTCCTTTCTATACTAGCTTTGCTCCCCTAACAACAAGTGAGTTAGCCCTATAGAATTTTGGATATCGTTATAACAGCTGCCAGAATAACATAAGAAGGCCCATGATAGATCAGAACAAATGCCTATCTTTTCCAGCATGTTGGTCTCACAGTGGCCAACCATATGACTATGGGAAGCCCACAATCAGAACATTAACTCAAAGCACTCTCCCAGTCAGGTTTCTGGCATCTGGTAATTAAAGGGTCATATTGCCTCTGTTACTGGAAGTAATATGCCCAATGTGTTGTTGGATGACTAGAGTGGAATTCAGCACTGCATTATCACTGTTGTTCCAATGATGATGAAAGAATCTCCACTCACCTTTCCCTTGTGCTGTTCTGGGGGTTCCCTCAACCCTTGAGAGATTATTTGGGGTGAGGTGGCAGGGAAGCCCCATTGAACTAGTGGAGCTCATTGTGCTGACTCCTGCTAGTGCAACTGCTTAATTGAATCCACCCTAAAGCCCCAATATCCCTGATCATTGATTGGCCTTGCTGGCTGGGGCTGATGTGTATTGAGTCCAACAAACATATGGAGGCCTATAGCTTCATCACCTCTATTATAGGCAGTGGCGTAGTGTGGGTTGTCAGCACCCTGGGCAAGGCAAGTAATTTGCGCCCCTAACCCGTGGATTTGCGCCCCCTAAGCCGTGGATTTGCGCCCCCTAACCTGTGGATTTGCCCTA
Source organism: Podarcis muralis (assembly GCF_964188315.1). Lineage (NCBI taxonomy): Eukaryota > Metazoa > Chordata > Lepidosauria > Squamata > Lacertidae > Podarcis > Podarcis muralis. Next base: position 69,881,661 of record NC_135658.1, on the reverse strand, counting down.
ACCCCAGATGTTGCGCCCGGTGCGGCCGGCCCCCCCTGCACCCCCCACGCTACGCCACTGATTATAGGTGCTAGTTCCATGGGGCCCTGGGTACCTGAGCACCTGCAAAATTCCCCATGAAGGGGCCGGGCAGCCACAAATTTTGGTGCCAGGGCAATGCACGCTGTATGGCACCCACAGCCCAGGGCACCCACAGTCATTGGAACTCCTGACCTCTATCATCCACAGGCATCTATTCTTCTGTACATTTTCTGGCCACCCAGAGTCAGGCATAGAGGGCAGGTTTTGCAGTCATGTAAAGTACATGACTTTACTTTTCCATGAAGATATGACTGCCACCCATTCCTTTTACAGGAGAAAGTAAAGGATTGCACACTATTCGGTTGGGGCTTAAAGCTGATCTTTGCCCCTGGTGACTACAAATCTGCTCCTATATTATTATTTATTAAATTTATCTACCACCCTTCATCCAAGGATCACACAGCAGTTTTCAATATAAAGACAGAAAAATACATAACATAGTAACAAACGAAACACACACACTCCCAGCAGTTTAAAAAGGCATAGATTATTTAATTAGCTGGGAGAAGAAGAATGTTTTTGCCTGGCACCTAAGATGGTGCCAGATGACTCACCCTGAGGAGAGCATTCCATAAGTGAGGAGGCACCACAGAAAAGGCTCATTCTTGTGTTTCCATCCTCCAGAACTCTTGTGAAGGAGGGACATGTAGGAGGTCCTCAGCTGATGATCACATAAGCCAGCAATTTATCCCATTCTGTCCCATTCTGAGTTATTTTTCTTGGTCATGCTAGGATGAGGAAGACTGCTAGGAGCCGTTTAGCTACTCATTCTATTTTCTTTGCTTTGAATGATGTTCACCAATCCTGGGAATAGTCTCTCACCACACATTTCTGTTTAAATATTCAGAACCATATTTACCTTTTCCTTTGTCTTGTACCGTTTGCTCAATATCAAAATATAATTTGATCTTCAATGTTTAGATTAAGAAGATTGATTTCAGAAAGGTCTCTGCGTGTAGTTAAATGTTTAACTAAGTATGCCCAAGTTTATCCTGATATGTTTTCCTTTGGAAATAACAATTATTAAGACCTAAGGTCCAACGTATCAAACATTTTCTACTCTGGACTATAGAAAACCAGAAGAGAAAATAAAATAAAATATTGCATATGTATTGTTCGTGAGTTGAACCATGTGGTTATCGGTTTGTCTAAACAGAAATTGTAGCATAATTTTCTATAAATATAGTGTTTGCGATGAGGATTCTCAATAATGTATCTTCCATATATGAACATGTGAAGATCAATCCAAGCAATTAACCCTCTCATCGGAGATGCCACTATCTGCTCAACAGTAATTGGCACTAGCCTAACTCGAAAGCTCACAGTGTATCTTCACAATTTGAACTCAATCATTTATCATCATGCACAGCCAGATCAGAACCAATAATGAAGCATAAGAGCTTTTGGAAATAAAGTGCCTGGCTGCAGCTAGTGGGAATCGGATAAAACGGCATGGCATCAGCTGTGTGGACTGAAAACTCTGGTTGTGAGGATAGTCTCAACAGAACATTTTCAGCTGAATTGATTTATTTGTAAAATCAATTATATCTTGCCATTTGGCTCCCAAAGGGTCCAAGGAGGCGTGCAATTAAAAATGTAATTTATACATGGTTAATAGGGGTACCTTTACCTTTTTAATATAATAACATCAGCAGAGGTCCAAAGCCCAGCAAAACAAGAACTTATGGACATTACTTAAAAATGAATTCCTTCTGTGTTTGTTCATCTTGAATTTCTGTTTTGCACATTTGGGATACCTTGAATGCTCTCTAGTCTGCTCAGTCTCTCTTTCAAAGTCTGGTTAGTTTAGTTTCAATGCTGCTGCTGTTGCAAGTGCCGTTTTTATTGCTGCTGTGAATATCATGCCATTATCATCTTTGTTCTCTTTCATGGTTATTCTAGTACTTGCTCATGAGACCGGATATCCGAAGTATCTCTATGTTAGTTGAGTCAGAGGTTATTTAGACATAACCTGGTCATAAACACAATTATTGCCAATTTTATTTCCATTCTGTTGAATCCAATCAAGGTTCATTGAACCTGATCAGATCGTTAGAGCTTAGTTAAAACAGTATTTTACATTTTCTTTTCGCTTACTTTGTGACTGAAGAGCAACTCCAGCTGTCCCTGTCCCTGTATTCTTTTGAATGCCTTGCATTATCTTTCACGTTCTGTACACTAGAATTAAGTGTTCAAAAGGCCCAATGGCAGGACTTCTGGGTTTCATGAATTCCCTGACATAGCTCAGGGATGACCCTCCCATCAGGTAAAACTGTGTCAGATGCTGGGGCAACAGGAGAAGCTCCCCTGTCATTCCAGTCTGTTGGAGGAAAGAGCTGGGGATGTTAAATGACCCATATGTGCTAGGCTGCTGTCACAAGCACACCAAAGAGCCCTCTCATGTCACCAGTGCTGAAGTAATATTTCACTACCACTCCAGTGGGCTTTTGCATGTGGAATGCAGGGAAACAATCTTGCTTTTTGCCTCAGGCAGCAATATGTCTTGGGCCACCCTGACACAGCTCAAGGGCATTCCTGAGACATGTGAGCAAAGCAGTTTGGCATTCCATGAGCTTCTCAGGCCACGCTCAGGGTAGATTTATGTATTTCAACATTAGTGTGCTGTCTTTCACATCTGACCCTGCCAGTGCAGCTCGCAACATATTAAAACTATAAAACTCAGCAGAACAATAAGGGTCACCATCTACAGTATAACACACATAAACACACAATTGCCCCAGCAGCCATTTAAAGCATTATATAGCTTCAGTCAGCACAGCGATAAAATCTCCAAACCATGGAACTAAAATTATGAGAGATATCATATTTATGTATTATGTAAACCTGGCCCTGCTAACAGTTTTGCCTTACCCTGACACTAAGGCTGGGCTGAGGCGTGTTACAGAGTGCCTAAACTCTTCCAGAAAAACTCTGGAATTACATAGCTCATTTGTCCTGAAAACATGGCAGCTTCTTTGGGCTGTGGGCTTTGGACTATCTCAGGATTCCACAGTTCCCAGAGCAACAGGGTTGTGTTCAGCTAAATCAGGCTTCCTCAACCTCGGCCCTCCAGATGTTTTGAGACTACAGTTCCCATCATCCCTGACCACTGGTCCTGCTAGCTAAGGATCATGGGAGTTGTAGGCCAAAAACATCTGGAGGGCCAAGGTTAAGGAAGCCTGAGCTAAATCATGGTGCACATGGGATAACTTCTTCAAGCACAATGAAACGTCCGCTCCCTCTCCTCTTCCTGTGAACCTCCACTACTCCTAAATATCCTCCAGATACTTTGGGGAAACCCCACAGCAAATTTTAGCAGTTGCAAGTGGGGGGGCAGAAGGCTGGGGCAGTGTAGGGGATGGAAATTCTGTTGTGCTTGTGAAAGTTGCTCAATGCACACAATGATTTAGTTGGATTCAACCATTGGAACCAACCTTTGAACATTTTTGTCTGAGCTATGATTGGTCTTCAGGACTTTGGCAAGGAAAAAAAAGCACAGCTTGATTCTGATACGGCTTGTATAGCTGTTCAACAATAGCTTCTCCCTTATCAGACAGGAAGGTTCACACTGAAATTCAAAATGAAACTACTAAATAGTCCGTGCTTTAACTGTCCACTAAGAGAGATTGAAAGCAGCTGATATTTTCATGTTGGGATTTTTTTCCCCTTTTAAAATTAGTTTAGATTTTTAAAGCCATTTTTATGGGTTTGATCCTTAACATAGTTGTCATCTTCGAACTGCACACAGTATACTATTTGTGATCAAAATATAACAACACAGCTGAAATGAAATAACGCGTGGACTTCATCAGCCCTGATTTATTCTTTTAAATTTCCCTGTTCATTTCTACTGGGCTAGATAATAGAGTAGTTGAGCATTGCTTTGAACTTTTTTTTAGTGTGGTTTTAACTCCTAAACTTCTCAGCTGTTTCCACTTGTGATAATTGCTATATTGACATGAAATGAAAGACTGCCCTTGATCCAACATTTTAATTCACTGAAGAATATTGCATTCCTAACCTCACATTCAGCCGCAGCAGAAAGAAACACAAACTACTAGCATATTGATTTTAAATTTAATTCATATTATACTGTCAAGAGGATACACCTATTGTTGCTATCACTTGCTGAAAAATATGGCCTTTTCATTTCCTGAAATAATAGATCTTTCTACCAGTTCTTTGGTTGCCTTTCGTGAAATTCTGTTCAGATTTTTTCTGGCCAACACATTCCAAACAGATAATATATATATATATTTGGGGTCTTTGAAATAATGCATATTCCATGTCCATTCTACATTTTCATAGTGTGTTGTTGTCTGCCTCACAAAAGCATGCTTGCTATTCATTCTCACTCATGAAGTGGGGATTTTCAGTTTTGCTTCTTTCTCTCTTCACCCCTCATGGGGTGTTGGCACTGAAGGTGTCATGCTCAAGGAATGTTTGGTAAGGTACAGAAAGGCAGCAAACAAAGCTGTTGACTGCAATCACATGCCAGATGAAGAAAGAGAAGCATTAAATAATGTTAAGTGTGCAAAATGCATTTGCCAGTATTTTTGGAGACAATTAATTAACTGCCTTACTGGTTCAGACCAAAGGTCCATTTAGGCTGCAATCCTATACAGTGGTACCTCTGGTTGTGAACGGGATCTGTTCTGGAGGCCCGTTCGCAAGATGAGCAGAATGCAACCTGTGTTCACGGGTCACGATTCGCCGCTTCTGCACATGCGCGTGACATCATTTTGCATGCATGCGCGAGTGGCAAAACCCGGAAGTAACCCTTTCCGGTACTTCCGGGTCGCCGCAGGACGCAACCTGAAAACGCTCAACCTGAAGCAAACGTAACATGAGGTATGACTGTACTCATGTTCCTAAGTCCTATTGAAATCAATGGTGCATACATTCGAGTACACATAAGTAGGATTTCACTGATAGTCCACTATTATATCTGACATCTAGTTGGTTTTGGAAGGTCAGAGTCTGACACTAACATGGAATTAAGAAGTATAGTAGCTCTGTAAGCATGGGCAGAGTTCTTTCTAATCCCCTTTCAAGGTGGTTTAAGTTGTGTTTACTTTTTCCAAACCATCCATAATTTTAATAAATCTCTACTATATTGCCTGTGACTTAACTGGCAGAAGGCAGCTCATGGAACTACGCTTTTATTGTCGTCATCTCTAAAGTACCCTATCCCCCCACCCACCCCAAAAAAACACACCCACTCTCTCTGTCAGGATGCTGTCAGCAGCTCCTGGCTGGTAGCCCAGGAAATTATAAAGACAAGGAAAACTTTCTTACCATCCTTTTTTATTTCAATCTTTACAGAAAGAGGCTATAGAGCCCAGCCTCTTGGATAATGGTGTTGTCCCGAGTGAATCTCCACCGCCCCCCTTCTCTCCCACTTCCTCGTTCATCATTCTTATCGTCTCCTCTACAAGTGGTGCTATGTGCCCTCTGTCTTTGAGTTCTTTGCTCTCTTACTTTTAAGGCCCGCCAGGTTCTGGGAGATGGAAGGTCTAGAATGCTTTTTAATAACGTGTCAGCTGGGTGTTGTTCCAGCTGTCCCATGATTTCCCAGCTTTTCCCCTCATCTGCCTCTGAGCTGCTACCTCCCTCAACCCCCTGTTGTAAATCTATACTGTCTTCCTCTTCCTCCTCCCTGGAAGAGTTAGGATGGAGAGGCAGTCTCCACCATTCCTCCTCTGCCCAGTCCCCCACACTCTCCAAGGTCAGTTCCTCACCCACCCAGAGGTGCATCATACAGAGCCGCAGTGGGAGGTGGGAATCACTAAACACTGGACAAAGGGATCTTGTGTCAGTAGACAACTTGAGTAAGATGCCTTCTCCTTGTATTACAGTCTCACCCTCTCTCCTGATAAGCACAGCACTGCTGTTGATGTGGTACCCTTCCCTGGCAGCTACTTTCTTGAATGTGGATGGGGGGAAAACCCCCGGAGAAGGTGTTCCAGAGGAAGGAAGGGGAAAGAAAGATACACAGCCATCAAATACCATCTCTGAGCAGGGCCCCGGCTTACCATTAGGCAGAGTGAAGCAGCCACCTCGGGGGGCAGATACTGGGAAGTGGGCAGCAGCCATGAAGGGTTGAAGAACAGAGCTGCCTTGCCGCCCCTGAGTTGTTTGCTCACTGAACTGTCTTGGAGAACACTGTCCCATCATCAGTGCTGAATTAAGGTTCAATTAACAGTCCAATTGGCTTGTTTATGTAGTGTGTGGGAGAGGGCAGACTCCATCTTTTCCTTCAACGTAGTCAGCAAAACATATTGAGCTTGCCTCGCCTCATGGTCATCTTTATTCTAAAGAGCCGCAATTTCTTGGCAGGAAAAGATCTCTGTCTCCTCCCCACAACAATTATCTTCTCATTCTATTATATCCTTTAAAAAGAAAAGAAAAGCGGGTGGCCGCAACTGCGCACAGTTCAGTGTTCAAAGTGTTGCTGCAGCATAGATTTATAGAATGCAATTACAATACTCACTGCTTTATTTTTCCAAACCACGCTAATATTTCCCAACATTTTCAGTGCTGCAGCACATAGAGAGGTAATTTTTGGTGAGCTAATAGCATCACAACTCTAGGATTATTTTTGTGTGGGGTCACGGACAATTCAGTTCACAACAGTATTTAAGTTAAATAAGCATTTTGTGGCTCTTTTGGGAGAGATGCAAAATAAGCTGGAGTTTATACTTTAAAAAATAATAATTCTTCAGCTGGGCAAAACTTCCACTTTTTAAAGGACATAATCTTGCCATTGCTTCCTTGCTTCTGATACATAGGCTTGTGTTCTTTGGCAAAAATCACCAATCAGAGTTGCAATAATGATGAAAAACTATCTAGCTCGTAAACTGGTGGAATCCATTATCTGAAATATTTTTGTTCAAGATGCTGCCAGAATGGTGGCCTTACTTATGTGAACATAAATTTGGATCTTATAGCCATCATGAGGGATAGACATGAAAAACCCACCCATCCTTTTCTGGTACTTAGACTTCTCTCTACATGGTGATGTTGTTGTTTTGAAGTATGTCTCACTAAGGCTAGTCTGAAAAAGATTTATCAATTAGGAGACAATAAAAAAACCAGAATCCTAGTTTTCCCTTGAAATTTCAGCTTTCCACTACAATTATTACAATATCAGTGGGTCCACACTAAATAAAACTTAGTTGACTACCATCTTTTGTGCCCACTTGCAGATTGGGCAAGCTGCATGTGTTATCTTTTCAGAAGAGATGTATAAGAGGGCAACCTGATTTAATAAATCATGAATTTATAATTCATGTGAGTTTGGGCTGATTTGTCTGTTGATTAAATTTATGCAAGCAAAAATAATCACTGTGAAGCCAAAAGTGTACATCCTTTGTTATTAGGCGGTGTACAGGAAACATTTTCTTCCTTTGTGTGAGTGTGTGGGAGAATGTCTCTTTATTGTGGTGCTTGCATCTTCAAGTTTCCAAGGACTGTTATTAAAAACAATTCTGTTTTTTAAAAGATCTGCTCCATGATAAATCATGGTGCTGTATCTAATAATTGAGAGAAGAGTAAGACATCAAACATTTTACTGTAAAAGCTCAAAGACAGCAACAACAGCAAAACTTACTTCCTTGGTCTAAACAGTGTTTCATAATCCTGTCCTTAAACTGGCGAGGCTCCCAGTTGTGCTAAAGGTAGACTGCCTACAAAGTTAACAAATGGGGCACCATTTGGGTTGATAACAAGGTTAATGGATCAATCTGGCAAATTGTTTGATTGGACTATTACAGGGATGGAGAACCTGTGGCCTGCCAGATGATGTTGGACTACAGCTCCCATCACCCCTGACCATTGGCCATGCTCTCTGAGTATGATGGGAGTTGGAGTCCTATAACATCTGGATGTCTTCAAGTTGCCCGTCCCTAATTTTTGTAATCCTTTTTCTCTAGGTGGAAAGTCTACAAGTTGGGAAGGAGGGATTCGAGTACCTGGTCTTCTCAGCTGGCCTGGAGTGTTTAAGCCTGGCACACATATCGATGAGCCTACAAGTAATATGGATATATTCCCCACAATAGTTAAACTTGCTGGAGCATCACTGCCCAGTGACAGGTATGGAATGTTGTTTCGTTTGTCATAAAAGACATAACATCCAAAAATAACAAACCTCTGTTGCCTTTGAAGGCACTTTCAACAGTCCTAAGAATAACTTGTTCTCAGTAATATTTATCATGTCTTAAACCAGTATATGTCAGGCATTTCTTCAAATAATAACTGGTTCATAGTTGCCACTTCTTTCTTCACATTCTTTTGAAACCTTCTCCATTGTCTCATTCTGAACTTCATTGTTTCAGCTACATAACAATTGCTTTACTTAAAATGACCCCAAATCAATTGCTCACCTTAGATGTCTCACTACTAACAGAAGATGATGTATCCTGTGAGGCAAGTGGTCATATATAATGTGTGAATATCTCCATATTCGTAAAGCGGGCTGAATGGCCCTGTGGGACGTTCTATGCACATAGGTCATCATAACTGCTTCAAAGGGTTTGGGGGTGTGTGTTACAGTCAAGCTGCCTATAAATTTTATTAAACAAATAAATACAATCAGACAGTAAAACTTTTTCTGGGCTTCAGCAAGCAGGTATTGCTGAAATTCCTCCATATAACTTCCTGCACATTTAGCATGGGAAGTCAAGGACAAGAATTGCAGTTTACCTTTCTCTATGATGTGTTGAATTTCTATGGAAATAGTATATACATTTTACTGTCTTATGTCTTTTACTAGTATTTGCACAACGTAGCAGTCAAGTCAATCAATCAATCAATCAAACCTTTATTGCATTAGCATACAGCCATAGCAGGATAAGACAAAAATGCTAGAGACAAGCAACCAAACAAAATTCAAAGCGATATTACTGGCGTTATGACATTTAAATTACCCTAAGACAATAATGTAAAGATTTAGTTGCCAGCGCCGGGAATCTAAAATGCGGATGTAAATAAAGCATATAATGGCCCAAAATAGGCTCGGCACATTAGGTTAAAAAGGTAATAAAAAGAATTAAAACAGGTCCAGGTCTAGGACACACTACCCAGTCAGAGTAGCCCTGAGTTTCAAAGCCTGCACTATAAAGATTGCCACCCCACGTGAAATTTGGGGATTTGCGTCCACAAGAAGCGATTTCAAACAGTCTTCCTTAGATGTGATGGTGGACGGGATCAAGAGGAGGAGCTTAGTTCTTATTAGCTCATAAATAGGGCAGTAGAAAAAGAAATGTATGAAGTCCTCTACTTCATTCATTGTGCATGGACATAGACGCTGAGTAATAGGGGTCTTAGAGTAAATCCCCTGCAGGAAGGCCGTGGGTATAGAATGGAAACGGGCCATGGTAAACGCTCTTCTCAAATTGGGCTCCGTCAGGTCTATCAAGTAGTTGGCAAGTGATCTTACCACTTTCACTTTAGGGAGCCACATGGAGAGGCGAGCTGTGGTGGACTGTGCCCGGTCCATGGCCTCGTCTCTTGTAAGAATCCAGGCCCGGATTTTATGTTGGTCCCAAGATGACAGCGTGTCAAGATCTGGGAGGGAGTAGCGTGCAGTAATAGTCTCCATGGCCTTGGACCATTTGTTGCTATGAGAACAAGTTAAAAAGGCTTGCCTGGCTAGTAGGGAACCTGGGGCATTGATTAATTTACAATAAAAACTAATAATTCTAATGTGGGCTCTCGCAACAATGGAGGGGAGGCCCAGTTCTGTTCTTAACTGTGTAGCAACCGAGCCCTTGGGGAGACCCAGTAACTTTCGTGCAAAAGAGTTTTGTAGAATCTCGAGCCACTGTAGTGTTTTTAAAGTCCACCCCCAGATTTCAACCCCATACAGTAACATCGGGAGGACTTTGCTGATAAATGCTTTTCTGATTGGTGGAACCAACTGGTCGCTATTTGCATAGAAGAATTTCTCCAAGGCTTTGATGGTTCTACGGGCAGCCAGGATGGTCATATTTAGGTGAGCTGACCAGCTAAGCCCATGCTGAAAAGTGATACCCAAATACTTGAATGCTGAACAATATTCAATAGAGTGGCCCTCAAAATTCCAAAATGGCTTCCGAGTTTTCGTGCCAAAAGTAAGAATTTTGGTTTTGGCGAAATTAATTTTGAGGGAGTTGGTATCACAATATGTCATGAGCCCTCTGAGCATGTTGTTTAAGCCCTGCTTGGTTAAAGACAGTATCACCATGTCGTCCGCATAGAGTAATATGGGGATCTTGAGCTGTTGTAAAGAGGGGGCAGATTGGTTTAGGGCCTTCATGGTTGTAACGATGTCATTGATGTAGAAATTAAATAGAAAAGGGGCCAAGAGGCAGCCCTGTTTGACCCCTTTATTCAGAGGGAAAGAATCAGAAAGAGCTCCCAAAGGGCCAAATTTTACTCTGGCCGATATGTCATTATGAATTTCCATAAGAAGGTGGAGGAGTCTCTTATCTATGTTGGTGTAACTAAGTCAAGTCATTACTTCATTATAACTATCATTTCCTCACTGGGGCTATGATGAGTAAAGTAAAGCCCGTTCCCATATTTTATTTTATTGGTGGTGGTAGTAGTAGTAGGATTTTCCTAAGGGAGCAGTCACTCATCTAATTAACCCAGCTTTCCCCCACTGAAGTCTTTTTGAATGCTGCACGGCTATTCTAGACTGAAAGGTTATCTACTGCTGCATTATTAGTATGTTTAAGCTGCAGTCCTATATTCACTTACATGGGAAGAATGGGACTCAGATCTGAGCAGTCATGCATACGATTGCTCTGTCAATAAGCATGTTGTAGTGTATACTCTTAATACATGATGTAATGCCTAGGATGTTGGGTTTAATTTTAGTGGTTTAGGTTCAAATGCTTCCTGATTCTGGATCACACATGCAGGTCTACCACTGGTTGTTGTTGTTGTTTAGTCGTGTCCGATTCCTCATGACCCCATGGACCAGAGCACACCAGACACTCCTGTCTTCCACTGCCTCCCACAGTTTGGTCAAACACATGTTAGTAGCTTCAAGAACACTGTCCAGCCATCTCGTCCTCTGTCTTCCCCTTCTCCTTGTGCCCTCAATCTTTCCTAACATCAGGGTCTTTTCCAGGGCATCATTTGATGATTTTGCGAACATTGAAAAATAAGGTTGACATGAAGCTTCTATCTGTACTGTATTTTCTCTGATGGCTCTTTCATGCAGACCATTTGCTTGATTTTGTTCTCGTCAAGTGCTTAGGTTGCGTTTGAAAATTCATCTTTAATCATTAAATAGAAGGAGTAAACATTGAACAAGTCACTGTCTCAGGCCAAACTATGTTATAGGGTTGATGTGAAGATAAAATGCAAGAAGGTTAGGTATGCCATAATGTTACCTGAACCTTTTGAACAGGACATCAAATGAGAACATGCTGCATTAGACCTGCCTTTAACTTTGCTATGACCATATCATACGTAACACTATTTTTAAAGCTGTTCTTGCCGACTGCAATGATTTGTCATTTCCACAGCATGCTAAACAGCTGAACTTTCAGGTTCTCCATAAGCCCTTCAGGTGCTTTGATCTTTGAGTTCCGTAATAGCATCAGTAGGAGTGTTTTAATTACTTTTTCTCTTAGTGGCTGAAGAAGATGGGTTTTTCTTCCTGACAGTACTCTATACCTACCGTACACGTTCCTTTTGATCAAGTCATAGATGCTTGGGCGTGACGCCAGCGTCATTCTGCTCTTTCTTATATACACGCAATAAATAACCAGCTGTGAACTTTTCCCCTGCAGATCTAAAGTAATACTAGCCTGACAACTGGTGTTCATTTACATCATGCAAATTTAAAAGTCACCCCACCCCCCTGATCTAAATTCAGAATATCTTTTCTACTCTTTGCTTCAGCTAGCAAGCTCTTTCAAAGCAGACTTGCCATATGCTACTCTAGGCTGTTTTTCGGGTTCAGTCATTTCTCCAATTACCCGTGCACAGAAAGGCGACATTTGGTTAGGGCTCTAGTAGTTCATGGCAGAGTCCTGGGAATCCCAGCAATGAAAGCTTTGTCAAGAGGGTAGAAATGTAGCTCTTATGATTATAGGTGAAAAGTGAGAAAAAATGTGTTTGAAAAGTTAGTTTGCTCTCGTGATGAACCCATTGTCCTGCCTGACATTGACATATTTGGGCCTAAAACTTATTGGGTGCTATTCAACTAAGTAAACTTTTAAAATTATTAGACCTGACTTGGTAATATTGAATAATTTCAATGGGTCTTAGGTGAATACCACTGATGAGGAATGGAAATCTGCACATATCTGGCACATTCTCTTTTTGAAATCCCATGCCAAATAATTGACAATACAGTTGCTATTAACTCAAATATTTTGTTTAAAATATGATCTATTTATTTCTTATTTACAAAATGTCAGTACTCAACACATCTTAGGAGTATCTTCTTTGGCGATCACTTGTAGCCAGGTAAGATTGTCTTCCATGAACACGGTCTTGATGTTTTCATCCCTTTTTGTCCTGAGTTTATGCTTCTTCAAAGTCCATGGCACCTTTGGTAGAGGCTATTCTCCAGTTGGAGCTCTCGCAGGCCAGTGTTTCCCAATTCTCTGTGTTTATACTGTATTTTTTAAGATTTGCCTTGAGAGCGTCTTTAAACCTCTTAGTTGTCCTCTAGTATTTCTCTTTCTATTCTTAAGTTAGGAATAGAGTAGTTGCTTTGGAAGATGATAATCAGGCATCTGAACAACATGACCAGTCCAACAAAGTTGATGTTGAAGAATCATTGCTTCAACACGGTTGATCTTTGCTTCTTTCAGTACACTGACTTTAGTTCGCTTTTACTTAGGAGTATAGTAATATAGGTGAAGGATGCCACTCAGTGAAAGTTAGTCTTCCTTGTTCTACCAGAGCCACTGGGAGTTAAGCATGCCCACTAAGTTAAGCTGGATAAGCTTAGTTTTTCTATAATGTAGCAGGATCAGCCCCAAAATATAGAAGATTACAATTCTATGCATGTTTGCATATTAAGAATCAGTCTTCATATTACTTTAATGCCCTTTTAGTTTCTAGAACATGGTGCTAAAGATTCATGTACTATTCTATTCTATGTGAACAGAATCCTACAGAATTAAGGGACCATTTCTTTGGGCTGCCATTGGTTCTGGCTCTAATAATTGAGTTGCCTGAAGCAGAGTCCACAGGATGCTCGCCTTCAGGGCTAACACAATTGCTCTGAGGATGCTCCACTGTTCAGGCACCAATTAATCTCCCTTCATGGTATCACCTGAATCAGACCATTTCAACCTGATGCATAGCAGGCTGCTCCTAGACAGTATCTGTATCACCAGCTGCCCCCAAGTCCATCTGCAGCTCTTTTGCTTCCTCTGTCTAGAGGGCACAGCCTGGAATCTGGACCATATTGCCAGAAACTAGAATAGGCTGCCACACAAACCTTCATATTCTTTTAACATATAGTGCTCCCATTTGTGGATTATAATTGCAAGCTGTTTTGTCTGAAATCTTGGCTAAAAAGTGAGATAATAAATATAATCACTAAATGAAGCATAAAACACACACACAGGGGATATTGCAAAACCCATTATGGACTTGAACACAGTATTCTTGAAGTCACTAGCTCACAGTGAAGAAGTGGGTTGATGCACCACTATGTGAAATTTTCAGGATTTATGTTAAATTGGTTAGGGCCATTCTTTACACTTGCTTATTTCCCTTTTGCCACTCACTGACTTGCATTCTCACCTATTGTTGGTGACATGTTCAACCAAGCATTCTGAGCGTTTTCTCCCATTGCTTTTCGAGATAATAGGCTCTTCTTCCCATTTAACAGACTGAAATATTGATTCCAATCCAGCATTGCAATGGGTTGGACTAGATGACCATTGGGTCCCTTCTGATTCTACAGTTCTATTATTTGATAATATAGACTGTGCTAAACCTGCCAACCTAGCAGTTCGAAAGCACGTCAAAGTGCAAGTAGATAAATAGGCACCGCTCCGGTGGGAAGATAAACGGTGTTTCCGTGCACTGCTCTGGTTCGCCAGAAGCGGCTTAGTCATGCTGGCCACATGACCCGGAAGCTGTACGCCGGCTCCCTTGGCCAATAAAGTGAGATGAGCACCGCAACCCCAGAGTTGGCCACGACTGGACCTAATGGTCAGGGGTCCCTTTACCTTTACCTTTACCTAAACCACATAGAGAATTCTTGCTGATGCTTAAGCACCTGATCATTACAGAATACAATCCTTTGTGATGGTTTACTTCTTTCAGTGTTGATTTATTCATAACACAGTTTTAATGACTCCAGACAAATTATCCAAGCATTGGCAGTCCTTCTTCATCCCCCTCTCAAATGTGACTGCTCCAAAGGCTGCTTGCCATGCAATCAATTACAGTATAAGATGCCCACTTCAGCAGCCAATTAGCTTTCAAGTGACCTAGTCCATCCCATTTTGCTAGGGTATCAAACTATACTGAGGGCAAAAAAGGCAAGGTCACTTTTACTTTTATGCAACACACACATATACATAGCACCAGCTGACAGACCAGACAGCGGCATTTCAGCAGAACTGCAGTCAAGAGACACTCTGGTACAACTGATGATTTATCAAATGCCTGTGGGAAAAGACAGGGCTGGAAGGGTACAGGATGTGAAAGATTAGATCCATCATTGCCTTGGGACATCCAATATAAATAGTAATTCTGTCATGCTTCCATTTGTCCAGTCGTCTCAATGTGTACAGATTTCATGGAAATACAACCCTTTGGAATGTCTTTCTTCTTTATGCGGCAACACTGTAGTCATCACTCTAGTTTTTTAAAAAGAGGCAGTTGCAGCACTAGAAGAAAGTGCTTTCCCTACTCTTTGTTCCATGCATTTGTTAAGAATGCAGTGATTTAATTTGAGACATTTGGGCGGGGCTGGCATTGGGAGTAGGCATTCTTGGACACCTGAAAAGGCCCACACCCCTGCAGGATGCCCACTGCTGACTCTCAGAACCTTCATTTGCGTGGACAAGCGGAGTCCCCCAAACCCTGGGCAGCCCCTGTGTGGAATAACGACTCAAGACAACGTGCTATGGGATTAAAATTGGCCACAACTTTATTATGTTTCAGATGTGGGTAGACCTTGGCTCAGGCATTGGGTGTTTTATCCCTCCCAGTCCCCTGCCAGGGATCTGGGGAACATCAGGGTTATCCAGTGTGTGGGGAGGATGGCCTGGCTCTGGAAAACATATGTTCAAGCAGAGAGAGCCCGCGCCCGTTACGCTGCCACCGCAGGGGAGAGCAGTAATGACCTCTAGGCGTATAGCCTCCCCTCAAACAACCCCTTTAACGGGGAACCCTGGTATCGCCGCCGCAAAGAGGAGGGGGGTGCGGGTCACTGCTGCACGCCCCCCCCCCCCATTCAGGGAAGATAGACTAAAAGATTCCGCCCAAGGCCTGATACCACCAAAGTTGTGACCTTCTGCTATGGGAAAGGCAAACCTGCCAATGCAGGAGAATTCCTTTCCGGCCCTTCAACAGCGACCTTGATGTAGCAGCGCCCGCGTACCTGTGGAGAAAAGGTTAATCTGCAAAAGAAGTCTTAACTGAGGGTGGGTAGGGTGGAAGAAGCTCTGGAGCCAACCGACGATTCCCAAGTAAGATCCTCCCTCTATTGTGTGGGCAGGTGGTCCCTCTTGGCCTGATCACCTTGGCAGCGCTTCCCCAGGTGGGATTGGGCAACTGACTAAGGTAGATGGAGACCTCCAGGTATCCCACCTGGGGGGAGGCGAAGCCAAGCCTGTGCTAATGGTGCCATATAGGGTCCAGGGGCTGCGCGCGACTGCGCAAAGCGAGCCCTCCATTTAATGTGGGGAGCGGTCATTGCAAAAGTAAGGAGATGGAGAAGGCTCCTCTTGCTCTTCTCTGGGTAACTGTGCTATCAAATGGGCATCCGTCAGTGACAGTGGGATGGATCTTGGCCCACTGGCGGAATTTGGCCAAGGTCACCCAAACCTGAAGCCAACACCACATATATATATGAAATCTATTACACTGGTCCTGGGGTGCAAGCCCTGAGAGCACGATTTGCATCCAATATGCTTCAGAGCATCTTCAGACTTTTAATATACAATACGCTTCAATCAAAACATGCTCCAGATTGAGTTAATTCTCTGTAAACAGTTGTAAATGTTGTGATTCGCACCATGCCAAAACTGTAGCTTCATTTCCGCCCTGTGAGTAAATATGAGATATTTGAGAATTTAATGAATGGAAACATGTTTGGTTAGCTTATAACTTCAACTCCTACCTTCTCTGCCAACAAATTGAATGCTGTGCTCTCTTATTGAATGCATGAAGCAATTTGTTATGCTATGAATTGCATGGGGCTTATGCATGTGTATGGGTTGTTTTTTTAAAAGACAAAATGAGCCCTATAATCAGGAATATGAAGGGAAGACATAGCCAATATTTTAAAATGTACACCTCAAATGTATCCTATGAATGGGACAGATGCATCTCTGGAAACACATGAATTATACTGATCAAAAAGAGTCAGGCTTGGCTAACAGTCCCTACAAATTATAAGATACCTCCCAGCTACCTATTTATTGAGCAGCCATCCTGATTTTCTTACAGAGAGGTTAGATTATATTTGGACTTTATTGAGCATTCATTCTCATTTGTTGGAGAGGTGGTTATGCATTCATCTTGATTTGCTTGTGGGATGTTTTCACATCTTCCTATCAATCAATCTCTTTATTATCAGTCTTTATACAAAGAAAGTTTGTATAAATGCATAAACAATACCAAGCAAAACAAAATAGAGAGCCACAACAATAAAATGGCTAATAACCGCATTATACTATAGAATGCCAGGAATATAAAACAAAATTACAAGTTTGCTGAAATTAGTCCTTGGGGGGGGGGGGTTACATGGAGCAGCACAAAATTTAGCTAGCCTGGAAGAAATGAATATGTTCTGATGTGAAAGGAACAACAACAACAAAACCCCACAAAATGCATATGGGAATTTCCATAAAAACGGTTCAATAAAAATCTTACGTATCTCATTATAAAAAAGAGCAATAGATAAGGAAATGAGCAGGGACATTTGCATTGATAATAGGGGAATTTTGGGGGGAACTTCGCTCCAGAACTGCTGACATCTTTAAATAGAAATACTTGTGAGTTATAGATTGGCCTAGGATTTAAATACGTGAAATTGTATAATATTAAGGATAGAAGTCAATATGAAAAGAAAGAAAGATGTTGATTGACTAAGTAAATTTTATGTGAAAATAGTTTTGGAAAACTATAATGATTGATATGGAAACTCAGCTGGGAGGATTCGAGGAAGTCACTTAACAATGTTAACAAAAGTGGAATTATTATAGTTAAGATAAATGTTTGTTTGTTTGTTAGTTTGTATTTGATGTTTTCGTTTTATTTGTTTGTTATAAATTTGGAAAACCAATAAAAAAATTTTGGGGGGGGGGGAGAACTGCTGACATCTTCCCATTAGTCATTCATCGACCCCACACTTTTGACTACACTTCCCTTTCATTTTACAAACTGGAAAATGTCTGGAGTTAAATTTGCTTATTTTTAAAAAGTGGACTTGTTTAATCCACTTGAAATGTGGAAACTGAGAGTTCTTGTTTGCATCTGAATCACATAATCCTGATAGACTGGAGGTGACCTAACTTGGTGCATGAAACTCAGGTTTGCTTTCATGTCATGTGATAACTGGTCATAACACTCTTGGTGTAATGGTATCTGTGAAAAGTTTTTGTTAAGAAATGGAATTGCATAGTTAGAACTCCTTTTCAGGCAGGCAGCCTATGGGTTCTGCTCCCTGATTTTGAAATGCTTTCTCATTCAGAATTATTGATGGACATGATCTGATGCCCTTGCTTCGAGGTATTGCTCTCCGATCCAAGCATGAATTTCTCTTCCATTACTGTAATGCATATTTAAATGCAGTGCGCTGGCATCCAGGAAACAGTAAGTAAAATTGTCTGATCCCATTTTAAATATTTTATGCAATTTTTATTGCAACTTGAAAAGAATTGGGGGCGGGAGAGAAGGAAGGCCTTGGGCTATGGTTACAAATAAATTGCTTGAAGTGCCTAACCCTTCTCCTTATTTCCTTTATCTCTGCTATTCTTTTATCTTAGTGAAAAAGCCAGTTTCTATAAAGGAAACAATTTGGTATTGGATAATTAATTTCATGCAGTATAACAAAGTTTAACATTGTCACTGTGCTAAAGCCTCTAGTATCAGAATAAATTGTAAAACTTTGGGCAGAGTCTGTTACATGGGAATATGGGAAGCCGCCCTATGCTACCTCAGCAATGAAGAGGCCTTCTCCACCTGGAAATTTTGGTTCCTTTCTAGTATATCCATAAATGCCTGCTAGGTGTGATATACTTTTTAGTCTGGTTTATTTTGACCTCTGCCTTTCAACCTAGAGGCTTCCACGGCTAACAACAAAACAAAACAGCAGCAGCAGCAGCAAATAAAAAAAAGGGTAAAACCGAATCATAGTTAAAAACTAAATTACAGTGAAATAAAAGCAAAAACAGCAGAGCAGCAAAACAAGAGCCATAAATGCAGAAGACTACAATGACAATAACAACAGTAAGAGCAATCAAAGCACAAGGCAGTATATAAAATATCATGCATTAAAAGAGAATGGGATTTAATTTTAGCTGGCAGCCAACATGGTGAGCACCAGCTGGATGTTCCTGGGCAGAGAATTAGATCCCTGGGTTCCACAACATTGAAAGGTCTATATTCAGTCAGCATCTGCCTAACCACCAAAGGTGAGAGGATCCTCAGAAGATCCTGAGAAGATTATCATAAGAGGTGGGCAGGTTTGCATGAGGGCAAGTGATCCTTCACATACCTATCCCCAAGCCATATATTAGGAATGCCTTCCACCAGCTTCAGATGGTAAGACAGCTACAGCTGTTTCTGGATTGGTATAGCATCGAGGCTGGATTATTGCAATGTGTTCTATGTTGGGATGCCCTTGAGGTTAGTCTGGAACTTGCAACTGGTGCAAAATATGATGGCTTGACTGCTTGTTGGGTCAGGATATCACCAGCACATCAACCCACCATTGAAATAATTGCACTGCATGCCAATTAGCTAACAGGCTTAGTTCAATGTGCTATTTTTGCCATATAAACCCCTATCCAGTGGTACCTCCAGTTGCAGACGGGATCCGTTCTGGAGCTCCAGTGGAATCCCAAAGTTTCTGCACCCGAAGGGACCACTTCTGCGCATGCATGAGCGGCAAAAACCCGGAAATATACTTCTGGGTTTGCTGCTTACGTATCCCAAGGTTTACGTCACCGGAGGAATACGTAAGTGGAGGTATGACTGTACAGCTTGGGATCAGGATATCTGAAAGAACAAGGTCCACATGTACTCAGTCCATCACTGCACTCTGCAGTTGAGGAGTTGAAGATGTCCATTCTGCACAATGTAGGAATCGTTCCTTTAGTGTTGTGGCACCAGCCTTTGGAATCCTCCGTTGTATTTCTGGTGCTTACTGAAGACCTTTCTCACACAACAAGCCTTTTAACTCAAGTTCTTACCAATTCTGCATCTGTATTGTAATTATTTTTAAGTTGTTTCTTATTGTTTTATCACTTGTGTTTTGCTGCCCTAGGCTTCTTTGAGAAGGAGGGTGAGCTATGAAATGAGGGAATGAATGAATGAATGAATAAAGGGCTTGGCATTCAAAGCTAGCACATTGAATTGTGTCTAGAAAATAATAATAATAATAATAATAATAATAATAATAATAATAATAATAATGACATATATTCCAATTACTGCTTAAGCGAAAGTGCTGGCACCATATTCTCACCCAGTTGGTGGTTTGACTGGATTGTACATAAGTCGTGAATGGCCATCCTATGTGCAATGCATTTCAATAATCATCTGGACATTGCCAGGGTGTGGATAATTGTGGCAACCCTACTTCTGCCCAGGGGGGACTGCAGCTGGTGTTTAAAAACTGTTGAAAACTACTTTGTACCAAAGGTGTTGCTTGACTTCCAACATTAAGACCAGTTCTAACATGACGCTCATGCTGCAAATTTGATCTTTATGGGGGGCTGAAGCCCACCCAGAATACTACTTTCCAGGTCCATTGAATTATCTACTGTTGTCTGGGTTAATCACTCCTTCTCCAGTTTATTGCATTTTAGCATCTATATAAAGCTGCTGAGAGATGTCAGCTAGGGAATTTGGAACATGGTGTCCCCAATATGTGGATGACACTCAGTGCTGTCTTTCCATACTCTTTGCATATTTTCATAAGCATCTGACTGGCCACTGTGAGAACAGGATGGTGGATTAGATGGACCAGAGATGAGGGAGATGGCCAATTCTAGCCTGAGTTACATTCCCCCCTTATGCCAGTTAGGGTCTTCTTGACACCTGTGGGATTCTCTCCTCTTGAAAGTTTGGTTGTCACCCTCACTACTGAGTGTTCAATGGTACCTTAAGACATATCTCTTCACTCTACCCTTTGGAAGTATTTTAGGTTAGATATATCTATGTTGCCTTCTGCTGTAGTGGTTTAGACACTGCTTTACAGTAATGATCAAGGTTCAAACTTTTTTAAAAAATAAATGGATGTATAGTATTAACTGTATTTTGTAAACTACCCTGGAATCTTAAAAGTTGAAGTGTGGTTTAAAAACTGAACAAATAAATGCATTATTGATCCAACGCATCTGCTTAGCACTTCTATAGCCACACATGTGTTGGATGAAAAGGAGTGAGAGAGTTGTGCAAGCTTGAAAGTGAGATGTCATGAATATCAACAAGCATGCTAATGACATCTCACTCCAAATCCAAACTTGTCAGTAGGCAGAGCCAGGGCACTAGTCCTCACAAGTTCACAGAGACTGGGAGAGAGGAGTACAGGGACCTAGGAAGAGGAAAATGATGGCATGTTTAGGGGTAGATTTTGCCTCTCATAAAGAACACGACAAACAGATCCAGGATTCAATCATTCTCCTCCACTTCCCTTTTTGATTCCTCTGAATGGTTTCACCATAAGTACCATTTGCTGCGTGAGAGAGAGAGAGAGGGTTCTTCAGACATCCTTCTGAGTTCAGTAATATGTTTCTAGGAAGAATGAGATGCTTCCTTTGAAAAGCCACAGTGGGGAAAAGAGCCTTTCCTTGGCCTCGTCTCAGGTCTTTTGGAAAGACATAGCAGATTTCCTCCCAGCATGTTCCCAAGTGCAGAACCTGCTATTCTTCACTCCTGTTGCATTGTCCGCTTGAGCTTCTTCACACTGTGTAACAGATAGATGCCTGGCCGATTGCAGCCCTGATATTTTCACATTGCTTTATCTGGGGAGCAGAGGCAAGCGGTAAAACATTGTTCATGCCTCTTTCAAGCTGCTAGCCTCCAGAGAGAACTTGAGCGACTGGTCTCTTGTCCAGTACCTATCTTCATTTTTTAAAAAAAACCTTTTCCCTGTGGACACAATAGAAAAATGTTCACAGAGAACATTCTCAAGATACCAAAAGGTCCTCCATGTGGGCTTATCTCCTTCCAGCACACTACAGTTATACAAAGAAAATATCTCTGCAGTTCTTTAGCTCTCTTATTCTGATGTGTGGTTGATTTTATCAGGCTGGGCATTCACAGAATTGCTCTTTGTGATGGTTTTGTTGTCATCTCTCTGCCTTTCCAGTTTTTCAGCTCCTCTGTACAACACCGCTCTCATGCTGCCAAATGTTGTTGGTAAATAATAAGAAAATTGCAGCATAAAATTTTGGTCAAGGAAATGCATTGCCAGCAAGTAAAGGCACTGAATAGATATGGTACCAAATCTGTTGTTGCTGTCAAAATGGCAGCCATGCACTTCCTTCTCCCAACTCTCTTTAAAAACTGAACATCAATACATTGCCTTTCTGGTGGTTTTTGTTAGGGGCCATACATTTAACATCTCATTCCCCCCCCCCCACCTCTAAACACATTTACATCAAAGTAAACCTTACACTGATATCAGCAGATGTTATGTCCAGCTGAAGTATGTTTAGAAACACATATACTTAACTTTTGTGATGTACAAGTTTCAGTCATCATCATCTGTTTATTTCAGCACCATCTGTTTATTTGTATGTTACATCCCTAAAAAAATATGCCCCAAGTGGCTAACAGGCAGCATATCAAATGAAGGATAATAAATAATAATAATAATAATAATAATAATAATAATAATAATTTTAAAAAGACCCATTGAACAGGACTTTCCCAGATAAGCATGTATAGAATTTCAGCCTTCAGGTTTTATTTTTTTGTAACTTACCAAATGTGTGGTATGCATTCTGTATAGGATAATGGTTTTGAAAATTATCCAAGCATCCTGGAAACATTTGACCCTCCTCATTCTCCCTTGAAATGTAACTTTTAATTTATCTATCCCCCCCCCCTAAGTTTCATTTTTTTAAAGTTAACTGTGAACACAGTGGACTTTCTGGGCAACTTACGACTTCCATATATTACATCAAATTTCATAATGTTATGGTAAGCTTTCCAAAGTGACTGACAACACATACATCTTCCACCAGATCTTGCTTTTAGGCATGGTCATTTATCATATCTAGTAATCACAGTATGTGTGTCATACCAAGCTTGCTCAGGATTCCTTTCACAGGGTACTGAGAACACATGTTCCTTAGGCTACACTCATGTTCACCATTCATAGGAGGTTGCTAATATCTGCACCAGCTTCTTCCCCACCCCACCCCACCTGGATGACGCAGATGCTTTAGGCTGTAACAGTTCAGAGCCACAACGGGAGAATTTCAGAGTTCCTATTAGAACAGTGCTGGGGCTACCAAATAAGGAATACAATAATAAGTTGATAGCGCAAATCTGCCTGAATGATTCAGCTTGTTCTAAGATGAGAATGCTTCCCCCATTTTCATTGTTCTCTCTTCAGTGCAGATTGCGCCATTGTTGTATATGCTGTGCTCATCGTGTATCAGAAACTCAGACAATCTTTTCCTCTTGTGGTATAATATAGGGTGCCCAAGGCTATGTGCGCCTTTCCATTTGCAGTGCAAAGAAATCGTTTTCCTTAGTATGGAATTGTGCCTGCGGATCTTCAACATGCTGCTTTTAATCTAGATTGGTTTTAGATCCTGGCATCTACCAATGATGGCTGTGGTTACTTGATACTCATATGAAAACCCTCCCTTTGATTAAGTTCTCCACACCACTTCCTCCCTGCACATCCCCCAGATGAATGAGGAAGGAAGTGGTAACTGCGACCGTGGTATACACCCACCCACAATTCCACTGGGCAGTCTGGATATACTCCTCCATCTATTTTCAAATAGACCCACTGGGAATCAATCTGCACTGAAATTTTATTTTTGGAACAAAACTTTTTTTTTAACATGCTATTCAGGGGCATAAAATGTGCAACAGGTCCAGATTGTGTGTGGACTAGGTAGAAGAAAATATATTCATGTACACTCAATGTGGAATGCAATGTCATATATATCTTTTTCTTCTTCCTAGTGTCTCAATGAAAGGAGAAACTGCATGTGGTAATTCCCCCATACCTATTTTTTCAGCCTTTTTTTGGTACCCGATCCTTTTCAAGGTCTGCATTTCTCTGTTCTCAGATGCGATTTTTATGTTATGGTTGGAAAAATTAAAATAAAGGAGTAGGGTTTTAAAATACCATGAGCAAAAGCTCTGGAACTTTATTGGCCTATGAATCAGAGTTATTAAAAATGTATTGCTTTGACAACTTCATTACAAGGAGAGCAGTCACCCGATAAGGAGCAGATCTGTGGTTACGCGAGACATTTGCATCACTCAAACTCAGGGGATCGTTTAATGGCCATTTACAGAGTTGTAGTCATATTGGAGCAAATGAGTCTATACTAATGTGTATGGCCGCTGAATCTCATTTTCTAAGGTATTTTTTTCTCACTGAAGACAAACAAAGTTAACATAAACAGATATACCCAATAATTCCTTTGTGTCTTGTAAACATTCTTTGGAACTATGCATCAAAAAGATTTAATAAGTCTAACGTTGGTTTAGTATTCATAAGAAAAGCATTATTGTAATGCTGATAAATGCCAAGACAATTGATTCATCAACAACAGTATATCTGGGTTTATGTTACCTATCAAGATTCCTTTTCTATACTACAAACTTCTATTTTATTAAGAAGAAATAAATATATTTCTCTTTTATAGCACATGGTTATATCCTTTTGGGGGGGAAAACAAGCAACACAAATATTTTTAAAAATCCAGCATAATGTAATCATTAGTGCCAAAACAGAATTGGGAAGCTTTGGTTCAAATTCCTACTCAGTCACAAAACTGTGTGTGTATGTGTGTGTGATTTATTTAAAAGAATTATACTCTGTTTTCCCCTTCCAGAAAGGAGTTGCTCAAAGTGGCTTAAAGACATAAATGGAAGTGTAAAAACAACCCTAATTCCACCCAATAAAACATAAATTATCAAACTAAGAACAGCAGTGGAACACAGGAACACAGGAACACAAATTGCAGCATTCACAACCAGTACATTAAGCAGTAACAGAATCAACACCTTGTTTGAATAGGATTGGGTTGTATTCAGGGCTTTTTTTCAGCTGCAACTTGCAGAACTCTCAGGTGAGCGCCATTGCCATTACAGTCATACCTCGTGTTACAGCCGCTTCAGGTTACGTCTTTTCGGGTTGCAGACTGCCGACACCCGGAAGTACCAGAACGGGTTACTTCTGGCTTTTGGCAGTCGCGCATGCACAGAAACACTGAATCACGCTTTGCACATGCGCAGAAGCACTGAATCGCAACCCACAGATGTGCAGGTGCAGGTTGCGAACACTGTGGGTTGCGGACGTGCATCCCACGCGGATCACATTCGCAACCCGAGCGTCCACTGTATAAGACAACAAGGGAGGTGTTCATGGTGAGCTCTTGCACCTCTTTTTCTAGAAAAATAGCACTGGTTGTATGCAATGCTGTGCACAGTGGGACTTCAATTTCCTTTCCTCCCCCTGTTTTAGAGGGGTCATGTTATGGAGCTGCTATGAAGCGCCCTGAGACCTTCAGGTATAGGGCGGTATATAAATTCATTCATTCAATCCATCCATCCATCCATCCATCAAACAATCAATTAAAATATGGAGTGTGCAGAAGGGGCTCAGGGGGATAGGAAAGTGGACATTCCAGCCAAAGTGGAACCACATCAGTGAAGCCATATGGGAAGCCCAGGACCATACTCCGTACACACTGCCCAGACTTGTGCCCCAGGGAGGTCACTTGGTTGCTGCTAATGCAGCGGTTTGACTTCTCCCCTGGAGGCACACTCCATTGTCTCTCAAGACAGATGGATGCCAACACAACTGAGGAATGCTCCCTGTTGTTATTAGATAGCAACGCCATCTCTCTCCCTCTGTGTAAGCAATATTATGTGATTTCCACTATCAGGACATAGCTGACATCCTATGGTAAACAGATGGTTGTCAGGTTTGGTTGTCTCTCTAATTTTGTGTTATGCCATGTTCTCCCTGGCAGCAATTTTGGGTTATACCATGCCCCCATAGCAGCCTTAGCTTAGGCCACACACTGCATGGCAGCCATTTTGGGACTCCCTCCCTCACAACCTTCTGCCAAAACTTGAAATATTCTCACTGGTCCAAAGCGATTAGAGACACCTGACATACCAGGTGCCACCACAAAGAAAGACTTCTCATGCATTGCCACCAACTGTACTTTACAAAGCAAAGGCACACATGAGTGGGGCACAACAGCTGATCTTAAATGACAGATTCCTTGAAGGGGAGAGAGTCCTTCAAGTACCTTGGCCTCAATCTGTATAGATTGTATAGAGACATACACATGCCAGTATGGCCAAGAAATATTCAGCCCGTACACTATAGCTAGGCATGTTAGCTGTTTTCGATTACCAGCAGTCACTGGTAACTGCTAGTAGTACTGGTTGCAGCAAGCTGACAAATTCCCATTTCTGTCTAGTCCAGTTCAGTCCTTCCAGCTGACTTTTCATCTTGATAGGAAAAACACAGTTACTAGAGCATACTTTTGCTTCCTTGAACTTTATCTAATATTTTGGTCCTTCAAATGCAGGAGTAAGAAATAAGGAAGCAGTACATTTGATTCACAAAAAATAGATGAAGTTCTAAGCATATGATAAACCAAAAGGTTGTTAATTGTACTCGCTGTCATCTGGCAAATGAATGCTACAGTAGTTTCATATGTGAAATGTCAAATGTATTCATTATGCTTAACAGGATTCTTGTTACACTGATGCTGGGCCACTGGGGATGAAGCACACAAACTATAGAGCTTATTCGGTTTTTGGGTGTCGGTTAGGGCTCCATGTGTAGCCAGAGATAAGCTAGCAGGTGAAGACAGGAAAGGGAAAAGCCATTCCATTCCACTTCTGGGTCTTCTGCGTGGGTGAGAACAACAGAACCCTTGGCTTTTAAGTTTTGTAGCCGAAAATTTCTGTTGGCGTGAGTTGTTCCTGTATGGTAGCATATTGTTTAGGGGCCTTTGCATGTGTCATCTGGCTGTGTACTTCCTGGAAGTACCTACAAAATGCAGGTATGCTTCACTTGCAATAGTATAATGATACTTCAGACTGTGTAAGTTCACATTCCCCTTCAAAGTTGCCATCTGGATATACTCTAAGGAGCTTCCAGGAGATGTTTTTCTCCTGGGTAGCTACAGGCTAACTTTGCAGCTGGCCTGGAGAAGCTAACCTGGAAGGTGTTCAGACTTCCCAGTGTCTGTTCCACATGGCCAAGAGAGCATATCTATAATTTAAAATATGGGTAGTCTGGAAATGGCCTGAGATACTCCCACTGTGCCATGCTATTTCTCAACAATTAGAAACAAGTAAGAATAATGAAGGTGGAGATGTACCTCAATAATATGAAGAGGAACTAACACATTGGAGAAACAAAGTGGAACATATTATATAGAACCTGGCAGGGTTCTTGATGACAGCCATACAGCACTGCTTTAAAATTCATTTATTAGTGATATTTACTGAGGCACTGAATGGGTTCTGAATTAAAACAGCATAATTAATTGATTAAAGTTTAACGCAGTGGGGAAGTGCGTTAGAACTAAATACTGTTTCTAGCATCAGTTTGAATTAAAACCATCCTGAGCTAAAACCATCCAGAGCTAAATTAGGAATGTCTGTGAGGAGAGAGAAATGTTGACAGGTCTGAATTACCATATATCAACACAGATGTTTTAAGCAGGCTAATTCATTTTTTAAAAAAGAAAAACATTGGCACTGTAAAATATATTTGTGAAATCTTTTTTCTTTCTTTCTTTCTACGTCCAGCCTGTTGAATTATGGATTTACATAATAGAGTTTAAAATAAAGTAAGTCATTCACACATGTTTGTTGCAAACCAGAAGGGACAACAGACATAATTAATAACTGTGTAAATTATTTATTTTACACTAATAATTATATCATTGTTACATTATTACTTGAACAATTTATATACCACTTTCCTCTCTGAGTTCCCCAGGAACAATATGCTGGTATGTTAAATACAGCGCCTTATTAACAGCAGAGTTCAGTTCAGGCATTTGTGATGCAGATATTTACAAGTGGAGATCCCACTCGTTCCTCTTTCCCAATACAGATATGTTTAACTTGACATATTGCTCTGTGTACAGTTCTTCCCTAATTATCTGAATTAACTCTATTATTACCATTTTTAAACTTTTCCAAAATATATTTAATATTTTTTCTATAAAACCTTATCTAATACCTAAATACTTTTCTATATAAAAACAAGTTCTATGTAGCTGTTGATTTTGGAAAAATTGTTCTATTTCCACCAGGTTGTCACAACTGCCACAAAGTATACATCAAAACCTATATATTTTAGGAGAAAATTACATGCTGATGAATTTGATGTATATTTTAAAATAAAAAAATAAATTGCTGCAAAAAATGTGGAGAACCAAATCTAGATTTAGAAAGATGAAAAAATAAAATTGTTCAATTCAGCCTCCCCTTTTGTGAACAGAGGATGGAGTTACTATAGATGAATATCTTCTCCATGGTCTAACAGTTGAATTAAACAGAGTTTTAGTTAAACCTATAAATTCTTCCCAAGCCTTGCTTCTCAAATCTACTAATTTGGAACTTACGAGATACTAAATTAACCAAATGGCTTTTAGTTGCTATATTGGCCGGGTGAGTTTTTCTAGAAGTGCTGCAGGAATTCATGGAGATGAGGAAGTCCACTTTGAGCATTTATGAGATTAAAGTGAAATGAAAGAACTCTGCCAATAAAATGTAAGCACCACTGTCTTCCACAATAAAAGGAAAAGAAATATAGTAACCTGAAAGCTTTATTAGAAATCTCCATCCATCAAGGCAGAGGACTAGGCAATGTAGTGTGAGAACTGCAAGTGGGATTTACCAAGAAAATAATAGTGTGTTCCAGTTCTGTAACCCTTAGAAAATGTATAGTGTGTTTTATTTACATGCATAATTTTAATAAACTAGTAGAACATAACAGACAGTGGGGAATGATGGCAGAGAAGGCTGTCCAAGGAATGGATTCTTGCATGCAAATTTTCATTTTTGGGGTGGGTTATGTTGAGAGTGTCAGGTTCAACTAAGTTTCAATCAGTATAGACCCATTGAAATTAACAAACATGACTAAGTTAGGTCCATTCATGTCAGTGGATCTACTTAGTTGAATGCTGCTTAAGAATTGCAAAAGGGACAGTAGCATTTAATGCCAGGCAATTCATTTAACCTATTGGGGTGGGTAAATAGTAAAAAGTTAGGGAGAGGCTGTAGCTGAATGGCAGAGCATCTGCCTTGCCTCCTAATGGTCTCGCATTCAAAAATTAAAGCATATTTCATGGCTTCAAATAATATTCATATATTAGGGAAATCATGGACGTAAATGTTTATATAAACTTCTTTAAAGGTAAAGGTAAAGGGACCCCTGACCATTAGGTCCAGTCGTGACCGACTCTGGGGTTGCAGCGCTCATCTCGCTTTATTGGCCGAGGGAGCCGGCGTACAGCTTCTGGGTCATGTGGCCAGCATGACTAAGCCGCTTCTGGTGAACCGTTTACCTTCCCGCCAGAGCGGTACCTATTTATCTACTTGCACCTTGACATGCTTTCAAACTGCTAGGTTGGCAGGAGCAGGGACTGAGCAATGGGAGTTCACCCCGTTGCGGGGATTTGAACTGCCGACCTTCTGATCGGCAAGTCCTAGGCTCTGTGGTTTTTACCCACAGCGCCACCCGCGTCCCTTATAAACTTCTTTAGTGCAACATTATTGTTTAAAAGAAAAGATTGACTGAATTACAGAATGTCTGGATACACATTCAACAGCATAGTTAGTAAACTATGGAATGAAGAAACTTAGAGATTGTGTAATATCCCTTTACCACACCACACCAAGAAACAAATGAGTCTTTGGGTGCCTACTGTGTTTGCCTTCAGTTGCTTGAGTCACCTGGGCACCACTCATTCTACAATTGATTTTTATTGTACTTTAAATTGAATACAGTCATACCTCGGAAGTCGAACAAAATCTGTTCTGGAAATGTGTTCGACTTCCAAAACGTTCAGAAACCAAGGCGCGTCTTCTGATTGGCTGTGGAGGCTCCCGATTGGAAGCTCCTGCAGCCCATAGGAAGCCGTGGAAGCCACGCTGGACATTCGGGTTCCAAAGAACATTCACAAACCGGAACACTCACTTCCAGGTTTGCGGCTTTCGGGAACCAAAACGTTTGATTCACAAGGCTTTTGTCAACCAAGGTACGACTATACAGAGATTTAATGGTTGAAGGTTTGGCAATGGACTTAAAAGACTCTCTCTCTCTCTCTCTCTCTCTCCGTGTGTGTGTGTGTGTGTTTGTTCTGTGAAGAGCTATGCCAGTGTAACCTTATATAATTGGAAGTTTCTTATTTCTGAATGTCTGGTTATCCCATGGGCTATTTTGAGATAAACGAGTTCCAAAGCTTTTGTTCCACCTCTGCAGGCATGTCTGGTCAATATTTTTCTTAGAAACATGTTCTTCTCTTGTTTTCTTTTCTTTTTGAATTCTTTCCTTGACCCCACAGGAGATTAGTTTTAGTTTTCCTCTGCATGAGAGATGAGGACCCGTAGCTCTCCAAAGGTTGCAATCCAGCTCCCATCAGCTCCAGCCAGCATGGCAAAGAGTCAGGGATTATGGGAGTTGTAGTACAACAACATCTGGGGGACCACAGGTTACCCATCTGTGCTCTGGACCTTGACCTCAACCTAAACATGTCTAGAAAACAGAAAAGTTGGCATAAGCATCAGAAAACCCAAGCATGACCCTGACTGTCAGAACAGCTAAAGGAGGCAAAGCAAATGGGAGTGCAGCTCAGCTAAGATTCCTTATTATGCTTTTTAATTTTTCCATTTAATGGCCACCGTGAAGCAGCCATGGAGGAATTTGTGTGACACATTTTGGATATTTGACTTGGTAACTGTGAAATTACATAACTGTCAAAGGGGAGGAGAGCATTTCTAGTTAAGCAGATATTGTCAAACTGCTGAGATGGAGTCTAAGAAAAATTTCCTCTAATCAACTGATGCATACTTCTTCTCACGCTATTTTCTGTGGAAATGTGTTTCTCTTGACAAGCATGAAAAGCCGTCATATGATAGTTTATTGACTTTGCTCTGTGTTATCAGAGGCATTGCAATTGTTCAGCCTTGAGGAAGACTTATTTATATCCTGATGCATTCTGGTCTTATTTGACTGCTGGTCATCTTCCCTCTGTTTCAGGAAAGTAGCCTACCTAAAAATAATTAAATTGTAGTTTAATTATGTGGGTGCCAGTTATATTTAAAAAAATTAGCAGACCTCAAGTAAATGTATTTTGTTCTCCACACTAATGCTGTTTATTACCATCTTTGACTTCAAACAAGCAAATGCAAGGCATTTTCCTGCTTTCCATTTGCTGATCTTTGGATGCTGAATATAATGTGTGAATACTATTAATGAGTGACGAGAGAAGTGGATAGGGTAGACCCAGAAAATTTTGCTGACATCCCCTAGGTTAGAGCAAGCCTGGTTTTGTTTTGTTTTTTCTTTCCTGAAAGTCTGCCTAAGTCTTGCCGGGGAGTAGGCCCCATTGAACTGAATAGGACTTATTTCTGAGTAATGTGGCTAGGATTGTGTAATCAGTTTGCACCTATTCATTTAATGCAGTGCTCAATGAAGTAGTTCCATTTGCACAAGGATTCCATTTGTGCAATAGAGCTTCCCCTCCCTTTCTTCTCTCTGTGCAGCCCTGCACCCTCCCCAAATTTTCTCTGGAAAAAGCAAAGAACACTTCTAGGGAGCACACAGGGAGACAAGTGTGCCAGCTTGCACCCACAATTGAGGGGGTCGGGGCTGTATGCACGCTGTACATGCTGACATCACTCGTGCACGCTGCGTGGCATCTTGACATGTCGTGTGCACAACTGCCATGAAATTTTATGGGGGTGCTGGTCCCCTCCTTGAAAATTGGGAGGCATGGTCCCCCGCCCCACTAGATGGCGCCTTCAGGGAGAGGAGAGGAAGGGAGACTCTTTAGCACATCCATAAGTCCTTTCACTAATAGAACTACTTTACTGTATGTTATATATGCAAATTTGTGTCATGGACCTTTGGCCCCAAGTCTTTGACTTAACATGCTGGTTTAAGACTCTTATGGAACAACCTACTGAAAGCCAGGGATGCCCTGATGCACCTGATCCCATTTTCAAAACAGAGAACATTTTTCTATTTCTTTTTTGCAGACTGCAATGGCACACTAGGAAGGAAGTCTATGTGTTAAAATAGTTTGATTCTTCATTTACGATTGCAGATTTCATTAAATAATGGCATTGAACAATTCCAGTATCTAATGAAGCCTCACTCTTAACAGGAATTTACCAGAACAAAGGGATTATTAATTGCTGGAAGATTAATTCAATCCTTGCAATGATCTTCTGACACAATGAGATTATACACCAGCTGGGAGACGTACAGAGAGCAGCCTTCCTTTTAATGACCAGCCTTATAACAGTTCATCAAATTTACAGATTACAATTCTGACAGCTCTTTGTGTCTGACAGCGTATTATATTGGTCATTCCACTAAAGTAGCATCCAGCTAATGCATTTTACTTTTCTATAATGACGAGAAAGGCATCTATTAATGCTCTGTTGCTGTTGTCAAGCATCACAGCAGCATTTCACAGTCACATAATGCAGTGGAGCATTATGACATTGCTGTGGAGCTGAAGTTTATTTCCCCCTCACACTCCTTGTCCAGGTCTTATGCTGTTTTGCTGCAGCTCCTTCCTAAACCAGTTTCTCTGGGCTTTTAGCATGCTTCTTATCCTCCCTCTTGAATCCCTTATGAAGCTTTATAGATTGTTTGCGGCTTCCTTTGACTCCACTTACGGGCATGCTCAACCTGCTTTAGAACTGTCTGGATTTTGAAGACAGTTCGAACTCTGGAGAAGAGAAAACGCAGAATAACACTGCTTGTCCAACACAACAGTACTTTTCAATGCATTGCCATATCTTTGTCATTGACCATCTAGATGTTTTAATGGTTTATAGCAAGTACTGTACAAATGACAGGTTGAGAAGCAGCATGAATTGTCATTCAGTGAAGGATTCTCCAGCACCCACACACCCCACTCATACCTTTTGAGTTGCCATAAAGGGGTCTGAGCCTTCAGAATCGGCTCCTTGAAAAGGAACAGGCTTGCTTGGCACAGGAAGATAAGAACGGGATAAAGGGGTGGCCTTTTATTTGTAGATAGGCTGTTTTCGGACCTAATTACAGTGGGAGAATGTTCCTAGTGGAGGGTTTAATGGGGGACATTAACCCTTCCCTTCCCAGATGTGACCCCCCCAACTCCAAAATTTCCCCACACTTCAGTTAGGCTTACAAAAACCTTCCTATATGGCTTCCCCCCACCACACACCCCAAGACTAAAATCTGCACAGGGGCAGAAAAAGAAGCTGGTGCTGTGTAGCTGGTTGGAGAGGCACCAGTACTGCATCAGCCCCAATGCACTATCGGTTCCCCACCCCTTCCTTAAAATGACTGTTATTGTCAAAGCTGACCTTTCTGGCAGTCCTGTTTTAGGATTTAGGATTTAGGGTCCACCTTCCCCACTTAACCATCTAATAAGTGAGCATTGTTTTTGAAGTTTACAATCCCAATCATTTATTTGGCGCTGCATTGCATGTGAGGGTCGCTGTTTCTGGACCACTGTCTGCTTCACCTTAGTACCAACTTCTTAGTGTCTGCATGGGCAGGAATACAAAAATTACCCAGTTTTCCTTCTTAGCACAGTTTTAAAGGCGCAAAGCAGCACCTGAAATACACTTTTCTCCATAGACATTTATTTCCTCTGCCTCCTGTTATTCTGAAAGTCTCTTGAACAAAGAAAGAAGATGAATTAATACGTGGGAAATAGTCTACCTTGATGGCCTGGTATGCTTTTTCAGAATAGTAGGGCAGAAGAGAATGCTGCTTACATTTGTTCCAGCAAGGCAACAACTGAAACCTTGTTAATGCCCCTTAGGAATTTAAAAGTGTGATTTATTGTCTGCACAGGCAATTCAGTCTCAGAGATCCTCTGCATTTTCAGAAATCCGAGCTTTGCCCAGGGCTTTTGTTCCCTCATCTCCTGTAGCCCTCTCACCCACAAGACCTTGATTATTGAGTGTAAGTGCAGAGCGAGTCAACGAGAAATTTCCAAGCTCTGTCAGCTTGTCACTGAATAACTTTCCCATAGCTTATATTGAGAGCAATGATGTATGATAGAAAAATGTCTCATGTGGAATTAACTCTTGAAATACATTCACTGCCAGTATTCGGAGCTCACGTTTTCATTTGATTAAAAAAGAAGAAGGCAGTTTGCAAGTCTAATGTTAAAACCAGCTCCAGCTTAATCCACTTCATCTGTTGGGAAAGGTGGAGACGTAGTGTTGTGATGTTCCCAGTTGTATAAATAGTTGAAGGAACAGCTTAAATAATGCATTTGTTTTCATTTCTGATATAAATATACAAAATATAAAAATCCATCTAAAATGCCTCAAGTACAACAAAAACATATTAAAATAACAATAGATTAACTGGAAAGTCAAAACCATATTCACCTGATACTAAAAAGATAGTAATGTTGATGCCCAGGCACACTTCTTTGGGGAGGAAGTTTCATAAATGGAATGCAGCCATTCTCTTTCTAGTCACCATCTAGATCCTCTCAAGTGGTCGGAGCACCTGAGGGAAACTCCCAATTTCCTATTTGCTTTTCTCTCCCATTTTGTGTGTTGCATAGTGAATCATAATTTTTGAACAAAACCATTTAGGGAAAAATTAACATTATAGATGCTTAGTAGATAATAAGCATGCATTATCTGTGGTGCTAGATTCCTGTCTGTATAATTTACACAAGTAACCTTACTCTTTGGAGATCTTAAAACACAAAAACAGTTACTTGGGGAGATTGGAGAAGCTGTGATTAAAATGTGATATTCATAAATGTGAATAGTAGCTTGTTCAGACCAAATGCCTGTCTAGTTCAGTATCCTGTTCTCACAGGTTGTGAGGGTGAAAACACACAAAGAGGTTTGAAGGGGAGGTTGAAGGGATAGTCCACACAGCTTGCTTTCATGTGTCAAACTGAAAATCTGCCAAACACTCACATCCCTTGAGTATTTTCAAGAACTGGTGATAACCAAATCATAGCTTCACATTGAAAATCATTGTTTGTTTGTCAGAATGAAAGATGCACACACCAGAGAATTTTATAAATGGCTACTCTGTGTGATCTTTCATTCCTGATAGTTCACATTATGAATATAACTTTGTGACGTATCTTCTACGGTTATTTCTCTTTTCCCCTCCTCCATTCTTACAGGTAAATCTATCTGGAAAGCATTTTTTTTCACTCCAAATTTCAGTCCAGAAGATTCCAATGGCTGCCATGATGATCATGTTTGTTTTTGCTATGGAAAATCAGTCACGTACCATGACCCACCGTTGCTTTTTGATCTTTCCAAGGACCCAGAAGAAAAAACCCCACTGACACCAGAGACTGAGAGTCATTTCCATGAAATCATTCAAGTCATTCAACAGGCAGTGAGCAACCACAGCAAGTCACTGGTCGTGGTTCCGAACCAGCTTTCCCTGGAAAATATGTTGTGGAAGCCCTGGCTTCAGCCCTGTTGTTCTTCCTTCCTCCAGTTTTGCTATTGTGACCATGAGTCAAGAGAAAACAAGAAATTGCCAGAAGCATGACATCGCTAATGTACAATCACACCGATGCTTTAGGGATAAACAAGATGAGGGTGGGCAGCAGATCATGCTTTGGCCTAAAAAAATGTAAGGATATGGCCTTTCCTGAGCCTCCTCGGTGGTTTTGCTCAAATAGTCAGTGATGTGCAGTGATACTAGTGCTGTGCAAAGATTGCTCTCTCAGATTCACAGTTCCATAAACAGGCCGTGCATTTTCAAGGATGCTTGCAGAGGGACTGATGAAAGGGTATATGTTTTCAGAGAAAAGCAGGTTTCTAAGGAATGGAGCAAGCAGCAGCATCATTATTAACACAGTGGGGACACCGTCTTTTTTTATCCACAATGCTTTGGTGTCATGTCATGATGTAGCATCATTCCCAACAAGTTCTTATAGGAATATATGGCAGCCTGGCTGACTGGCTGCAGGGCACAGCTGCTTCCACCCTATTAAAATGGCCAAGACATTGGCTGAAGGGAAGGTGGGGGGCAATTAAAGGGAGATGCTGATAAACCCCCTCTTGCTCTGAAAATGTATACACTTTTGTTGGGCCCTCAGGGGAAAAAACGCACAATGATGCTGCAAGCTCTAAATCAGGGGTCGACAACCTAAGGCCCATGGGCCACAGGTAGCCCACAGGGGTCATTTAACTGGCCCACGAGCCGCCCCCAATCTGAGCCGCCCACTCGGTGAGTCCCCGCCTGCTGTACTAAATTGGTGCAACACAGCACGGGGACTCGCTTCTGTGGTGCCAGAAATTGTGTCTGTGCAGATGCCGAAAATCGTGGGCGCTAGCACGCGATCTGGCCCACAGAGGGATCTCCACTGGAGTGAACTGGTCCAGGCAAGGTAAACCTTGCCTACCCCTTCTCTAAATGATACCATGTTCTGCAAACATATTATAGTTTAGTTTCAGAACACTTGTAGGTTACTAACTTCACAGAGACATTACTTTTATTTTAAGTATCTAGTTGAATACAACCCACCCCTCAATTTAAGCTAGATTTGGGACACATCTGTATTTCCCCTTCATGTGTTTATAGAAAGTGTGAGGGTGGGTGCCCCTAAATGCTGATATTTGCTAGCTGCACCTCCCACAGCCACATGTTCAATGCTAGCAGGACGAGGCCCTACATGTTTGCACTATGTGTGCAAACAGATGTACACATGTAAGAACTCTTCTTACAGTACTGTCAGACATATGACCACCAATGTCATTATCATTGTGAGGTTGTGGGCTAGTGTGCACAGCTCCACACAACCGTCATGTCCAACGACTGGGAGGGAGTGTTGCCTTGAGCACCTCTTTTCAAAGTGTACTTTGCGGCACAGTCTTTTCAACAAAGTTCATCCCACATGCTGCAGATATACATGGCACATAGTGGTTTACACCCATTATTGTTCTTCAGGGTTTCATATGACAAAGACATTGACATGTTAGGAACAAAGGGAGTGTTCAGACGTCACTGCAGTTGCACTACCTAGATGGACATCTTGTGACTGGAAGATTGGGCAAGTATATAACAGCATCAGAGGAGCCTGCTGAATTAGGCCCATGGCCCATTTAGTCCAGTATCCTGTTTTCACTGTAGCCAACCAGATGCCTTTGGGAAGCAGGACCTGTGTGCAACAGCATTCTCCCCACAGCCCCCTTTAAGGACCATCAACTGCAATGGACATGCTATTATCAAGCATTAGGTTCAAAGGGTCAATGTGACTGTCTTTGTGGTGGCCAAATTACTTGAAGGGATGTTCATAGATGAGTCACCCAGATTCCTATTCCCTTGTTACCATATCCCTTCTACTAATATCTGTGTCACGCCACCCAATGGCATCTTATATAAAGACAAGGGCTTGCCAAAAACATTTTTTACCTGAGGCAATGGATAAGATGCTTCGTCTCCCTAATTCCTGATTACACAGGCAGCAGAATTTTATTTCCACAGTGGTGAAAGTGGAGAGCATCCCTCACTGAACTTGAAGGCAACAGGACAGTTTAGGGTGAACAGGGCAGGCTGTGTGGCACACATAGACCTGTCTCCTGCGCCCAATCCCCACCACCCAGGATTTGCCCCCCAATGTGGCCACCTCATTCTACCTAATTTTTGGGTTGGCTTTGTAACTTGAAAATTAACATACATACTTCCTTCACAGTTTGAAAACAAAATAGGGGAAAGCATCAACTTATGACTAGGATGAATAATATCTCATTAGATGATTGGCGCTGTTGGAGAATGGCTGATAATATTAATTATTCACAATCATCTCTGAACAGCGTTATAATAATACTGAAGCACTTTATGTTACAACACGAGGCATTTTAATTATTTTGTAGTGCAGAGTGCCAAAACGCGTAGCTATTTGTAAATCTCTTACCTAACTAATGTAAATTATTCAAACTATTGGGTCATATTCAGTGGCTTTCGGAAATGAAATTCTCAGGACATGGACAGTGCATGGCTACTCAGAAGTAAGTGCTATGGAGTTCAGTGGAACTTGCTCCCAAATAAGTGCACCTAGGAATTCAGCCTGAGGGAAAGGCAAAATTAATAAGCACTTATTTTAAAAGTCTAAACGTAAAACTGCTCATTTTGTTGAAATTAAATAATGGCCATATCATAATAATTTGACAGATGCTGTGATTATGAAGCCTCTCTTAATAGTTTACAGAGAAATATCATAGTAGACAAACAGGTTGCTATTGGATGAGTTGTTCTTATCCAAGATAAAGGATGGGAGAAGGAGGATAGGAGAAAAGAAAGGAAGTACCGTAATAGCCGAGAAAGTGGTTGCAAAAGAGAGCAGAAAGGCCCAAGAAAGTGAGGCTGGTAAGGGGTTTGATGCAGGTAAGTGGCTCATCCAAGTTGAGCAGAGTCATTGCTGCACCTTCATAGCCTAAACCTTTGCTGAGATCTGTATTTAATAAACCATGGGCCTAGTTCATCCTCACATACTTGTGTCTTGTGCCTACTCTGGCTACAAATCTGTGCCTTTGGGCTTCCAGTAAACAGTGTTATGTACAGAGGCCATGTTGCTCGTTGAAAACCCAGTGCATTTTTGCCCTTGTGTAGTGTCCCTTAACCCAGTGGTTCTCAAGCTTTTTTTCTCTGTGCCACACTTCCAGAAGAAAAATTTTCTCGCACTACACCAA
This sequence comes from Podarcis muralis, assembly GCF_964188315.1. NCBI lineage: Eukaryota > Metazoa > Chordata > Lepidosauria > Squamata > Lacertidae > Podarcis > Podarcis muralis. The sequence continues at coordinate 69,843,060 of NC_135658.1, read as the reverse complement.
CTTTTTTTATTGATAAGAAATTGGAAAACAAAAAGAATCAACTCCTAGCAGTGCTTGATTTATAACACAGAACACAACTACTTTATAGTTTTCTCATGGGACATCCATAAAAAATAGAAAGCAATGCAGCTACATGAGAACATGAATCATTCCCAAAATATAATTATAAATGAGTCTCTTACATACCTTATGTATACATGCTCAAAGAGCTGACTTTTGCTATGTAATCTCATGTATATTTGGTCTTATTTGAGACATACAAATTCTCATTTCTTCAACACAAAGAAGCCTTTCTCTTTTCTGATCTTGCATGTTTGTTAGTGTTGAAAATCCCTGTTCAAAACAATATGGAGAATTGTAGAAAAATAGCCAATGCTATTAAAGAGATGCATGGATACTGCCCCCCCCCACCATACCATACCAGTAAAGTAGGTAAAAGTAAAGGGCCCCTGGACGGTTAAGTCCAGTCAAAGGCGACTGCCAAGGGCAGCACTTATTTCTGCTTTCAGGCTGAGGGAGCCAGTGTTTGTCATAGACAGCTTTCTGGGTCATGTGGCCAGCATGACTAAGCTGCCTCAGGCACAATGGAACACCGTGACGGAAACCAGAGCACTTGGAAATGCCAGTTACCTTCCGGCTACAGCGGTACCTATTTATCTACTTGCACTGGTTTTCTTTCTACTTGAACAGCTAGGTTGGGACAGAGCAACGGGAGCTAACCCTGTTGTGTGGATTCGAACTGCCGACCTTCTAATCAACAAGCCCAAGAGGCCCAGTGGTTTAGACCACAGCGCCACCTGTGTACCATACTATACTATACTATACTATACTATACTATACTATACTATACTATACTATACTATACTATACTGGAATGTTTAAATGTTTGTTTGATTGTCCTTAAATCATACCACCATACTTGTCACCTTCTCCCACCACATCAGTGTGGTGTGTCACACTTTGAGAACCACTGCCTTAACCTAAACCAAAGCTTTCCAAACTGTGTGTCATAACATGTTAGTGTGTCAGCTACAGGGTGTAGGTGTGTTGTACAAATACTCCCCGCACTCCTCCTGGTGCTGGAATGGGGTTTGTTTAACCTCTGGTTTGCTAGGAAAACTGAATTACCGTGTTGCGAAATTATGCATGTCTAAAAAGTGTGGCACCAACATAAAAAGTTTGGAAAGCTCTGATCTAAACCCTTGTTGTTCCAGATGCATACCAAGCAGGTATGTATAATATCACAAAATAATTCTGGGATAACCAATGCAGTCTTTTTATATATTGCTATTGAAACATAGGTGACGACCATTCAGCTTGCTTGAATGCTTTATTTAATCACAGGATCCATTGACTACATGGAGCCTTGATGTTTGTTTTCTCTTCTTGCCAGAATTGTAAGTGCTTTCCTGCTGTTATATGTCTATAGATGCAGTAGGTGTTTAAAAAAGGCATTGTGCACCTTCTTAGCTTATTGTGCTAACATCCAACAAAAGTAAACAACAACAAAAGCTGTATATCTTTGGAAAACCCACTTGCACTTGTTGAAGCAAAAAACAAACGCTTTGTGGATTCTCCCTGTGGTCTTCCTGACATCCTACATGGAATAGCATTTCTTAAGCATTGTTTTCAAAGGCCTCTGCAGCAACCTGTCCTGAATAGTCTTCCCAGCTCCATGCTAGAGATTCTAAGCCAAGAAGAAAGAAATTCTTGTTATGCTGAGAGAACCATGATAGTGCTGACCTTTAAAGCCCTAAATGGCTTCGGTCCTGTATACCTGAAGGAGCATCTCCACCCCCATCCTTCAAACACTGAGGTCCAGCTCTGAGGGCCTTCTAGCGGTTCCCTCACTGTGAGAAGTGAGGTTACAGGGAACCAGGCAGAGGGCCTTCTCGGTAGTGGCGCCCACCCTGTGGAATGCCCTCCCATCAGAAGTCAAGGAAATAAACAACTCTCTTACTTTTAGAAGATATCTGAAGGCAGCCCTGGTGTGATGGCCTGGGAATCCGATTCAGAGGCTGAACTGGAGGAATCCCAGCCTGCACAGGAGTCCCCGCCTCCAGGGCCGACTGAACTGGGTCAGGGCCTTGTTTCTGAAGCGCCTGCACCTGTGCCAGATCCTCAGGAGCAGGCACCAGGTGAATCCACTCTGGCTCCGGAGGTGGTTGATGACAGTGCCTGCAGGTGCGCCTCTCCCAGCCCTGTCAGGTGAAGGTGAGCCTTCCCCTGGGTCCAGTAACCCTCCAGCCTCTCCTGAGCTGCAGAGGCTCAGGGCAGAGAGGCGGAGGGAACTGGTTTCTCCCAGGAGGAGTGCTCGCCTTAAGGCCGGGTCTCCTGGGGGCCGGGGCTGCCCCTGGCCTCAGAGAAGATAAAGGCCAGTCAGCCCGGCCCCAGGTTGCGGGAGCAACGTCGTTGAAGAGCTGTTTCGGCCAGCACCCAGACCTGTACCTCCAGAGTTCCCGTCCTTGCCCGGCTCCTCACTTCGGACCCCACTCTGCCCTTGGAGGACAGACTACAGACCCTCGACCCAGGACCCTGACCTCGCCTCCCGGTAACCTCCCCCCCCCCCGGGACTAGCACACCTGTTTAGGGAAGTTTTTAATGTTTAATGCTATATCATGTTTTTAATATTCGGCTGGGAGCCACCCAGAGTGGCTGGGGATACCCAGCCAAATGGGTGGGGTAATAATAATAATAATAATAATAATAATAATAATAATAATAATAATAATAATATAGGCTGAGGGGTCCTGCTTCTTCTAAAGGGTTATCATGGTCATGGGAATTTGGATGAAGTTGTTGCTTTTTTCTGTAGAGGACTGCAACCACTTCTACAATGAGCTTACGCAGCCAACCAAGTGACATTTCTTTTTCCACATAGAACTTTGAAAGCAAATAAATAATGGGTGAGAACCAAACTTAGCCATACAGCAGGGCCATTGAAATCAATTGATTTAAGCTATTCCAAGTACGACTTAGATATCACTCAAAGTGACTAAATAATATTCTTCAGAAACCTCAATTTCTTCTTCATTGCTATTATAAATACTTTTTTTCTCACCTTGTGAAATGCAAACTTATAAAATAAATTTAATTGCCATTTTATTGGAATGATTTTTCTCCCATACACTCAAATAATTTAAAACCTTCCATGTCTAATGCCCTCCCTTGCACCGGCATACCAATATAATACATGTATTATGAAGAACTAGACAATAAAGCAAATGCAAAACACAATATCAATATTTTAAAGAGCAAGTGGTGTGGATTTGTGCTGTGGTGACATTCAACATGGAAAGATGAAGGGAAGAAATAAATTAAATATTAATTAGTCAAATAGAATAACGATAACGGTTTCATGCTTCGCCACTGTTGAATAAATCCAAATTTTTAAAAGGATGTGTATGTTTGCATATGTGTTGCCTGGTTTGATATGAATAAAATGATTATTCTAAGGGTTTTTGATATTCAAATGTTTATGTCTTCAGCAGTTCCTTTCATTTTTAGAAAAGGAAGAATTGTAATGGAGGCTAAGAAAACGAACACAATCTATTGCTACTTGGCAAGAGTCTGCAAGAGTCGATCTTAGATAACATGTTGGGAACATTTGATAAATGCCCTTGTCCATGTAAGTGTTTAAGCTCCGGAGAGATGGTTAGGAATAGGAAATCCAGGCCATAGCACCCCTCTGTCAGCTACATATGAAAAGTGCAGCAATTCATTGTCATCTCATCATTCACTGGGCTTTTAAGAGACATATTACTTTGCCGAAGGACCATCTCGGTGTTCCAGCCGTCTTCATTCTGATGATTGCTAAAAATGAATGGTGATCCTTTCTGAGGCGCTGAGATTTATGCAGCTGAACGGCAACCCTCTTTGATTATCTTTCAATGAGATGCTGTCATGAGCAGGCGTCCCTGGAAGCTAGATGGCATCCTGCCCTCTCTGGAAATTCATGACAATGACAAAAGTGTTTCCCCAAAGACCAAACAACTGCTTTCATGTGAACTGTGCAAGCAGCGAATTATATTTCGTTCCCCCCACTTCACTGTTTAAATCAACAATTGCTGGAATATACAAGGGTTCTATACCATAGATATAGATAGATAGATGATAGATAGATAGATAGATAGATAGATGATAGATATAGATAGATTAGATAGATAGATTGATTGATTGATAGATAGATAGATAGATGATAGATAGATATAGATAGATGATAGATAGATAGATAGATAGATAGATAGATAGATAGATAGATGATAGATATAGATAGATTAGATGATGATAGATAGATGATAGATAGATAGATAGATAGATAGATAGATAGATGATAGATAGATAGATAGATAGATAGATGATAGATAGATAGATAGATAGATAGATAGATGATAGATAGATGATAGATTAGATAGATAGATGATAGATAGATAGATGATAGATAGATAGATAGATAGATAGATAGATGATAGATAGATGATAGATAGATAGATAGATAGATGATAGATAGATAGATAGATAGATGATAGATAGATGATAGATAGATAGATGATAGATAGATGATAGATAGATGATAGATAGATAGATAGATAGATGATAGATAGATAGATAGATAGATAGATGCATATATATCCTGGATAGTTCTTTTACTTCCAGGCGCAAAACCTCAATGTATCAACAACCAAATTATATTGAAAAAAGCAACTTCAGTTGACTGTTCATCTTCATAAGAAATAATATGAAGAAATATGCATCATTTGTTAAAGTGTTCCCCCACAAATACCATTGCATGAGGGGAAGAGTGGAAATACACTCATCGGGCCTTCACTATATAAAATTGGAACAGTAATAGTACGGTATTTGACATCCTAATGAATGAAAACATAACACAAGTTGTCCTAGACTTTCCTTCTCCAGTTTTGTTTTCTGGCTGTATCCGTTCTTATCAGTTTCCTGTGAAATAATTTGGACTAAGCTGATTGAACATCCATACCTTAAATTTTATAGTCAGACTCTTAAATGCTGGGTGACCTTGGGCTAGTCACACTTCTCTAAAGTCTCTCAGCCTCACTCACCTCACAGAGTGTTTATTGTGGGGGAGGAGGGGAAAGGAGATTGTTAACTGCTTTGAGACTCCTTAAGGGGAGTGAAAGGTGGGATATCAAGTCCAAACTCCTCCTCTTCTTGAACCCTAGCAGAGATGAGGAACCTGTAATCCACCCAACGTTGTTGTACTTCCACTGGAAACATGGCACGTGGTCAGGGATGATGGGATTTGTAGCCAGCAGCACAAAGAGATTCACAGATTCCTGCGTCTGGTCTAGGCATAGCAATGCTATCCCTGAGGATTAGGTCTTGGAAGCTTCAGTATCTGCTGCACAATGATAAAGGAACATGGTTTCCAGTTGTCCCTGTGCATGTGCACCCCTCAATGTGACCTTTAGCTCCACAGTCAGTGTTTCTCTGGCCATCCTTTTGAAGTGGAGAACTCAAATGGGGAAATTAATGCTTGTAGAATTAAAGGACCATCAGGGAGTGAGGCCTTTCATAGGATCAACTCATTCTGCTTGCATGAGTATTCACTGGAGAAATGGATAATCTCTTCTGCATTTTAGCCATGTTGCAATTGGAATAAACAATGGGTTTTTATCCAACAGAGTTGTCCCTTTACTGCAGGGACTTCTGTCTACTAATGGGACTTCCTCTTCCTTTTCTCTCTCCACATGCCCCATGAGCTCTCCCCACTGCCCACAATCTGCTCCAGAGTGTTGAGGGAACTCCCAGAAAGGATTTCAGGTTACACAGAGAGAGAAGAGGAAGACATAACTCTTTGCACTAACAAGAAGACTGTCAGATACAGCTTGAAGAATGTAAGTGGCAGCAACATGACAAATAAATGTGCTATATCTCTGAATAAGAAATCGGGGACTTTCCCAGTATGATATGTTCAAAATACTGTTTATGGAGAAGAAGATAAATACACCAGAATATATTGGCAGAACCTGGCATGGTGGAACAGAAAGGACTCAACCCACTACAGTGGTACCTCGGGTTAAGTACTTAATTCGTTCCAGAGGTCCGTTCTTAACCTGACACTGTTCTTAACCTGAAGCACCACTTTAGCTAATGGGGCCTCCTGCTGCTGCCGCGCCGCCGGAGCACGATTTCTGTTCTCATCCTGAAGCAAAGTTCTTAACCCAAGGTACTATTTCTGGGTTAGTGGAGTCTGTAACCCCAAGCGTATGTAACCCGAGGTACCACTGTATTCGAATAATCATAGTATTATTAACTTCAGTGGCACTAGCATAGAGTAAATTTGTTGTGCTTAGCTGCTTAAGGATCTAAGAAATTATACTAGCTCGTGTGCCTTTGAAATCATTATAGAAGATATTATTGACAGAATTTTAAAGAAGGGCTGCAATTATGTAGGTCAAGCAATTTGTTTTTAAGGTCATTCTAATCATTCAGTATGCCAACATTTTAATTGGGGCACTAAGATGAGTTATTTCAGACAGAATAGAGTTTGGCCAGTAGTAAATTAAGATCTTTTCAAATTTACATTAGCTGTTAACATTAATTATAAACAGGAGTTGTAGTGATGCCATCCATTCATCCATGCAAACAGACATTTTGTTCCTTAGCTGACTATTTTAATTTTTTATTCTTATCATAGAAAGGGAGATTTATGTTTTCAGCCATCGACTAGATGTGCTATGACAAAACCCAAGGACTCATTTCACATTTCTATTTTAGGGCTCAAAGTCTTTACGCTTGTGGTAAAGTAAAATATAGATGTCATCCACTATGATAATTTGATTTAATGATGGAAGATAAAAGTCTTCATTAGATGCTGAAAAGAAAACTGAGATGGTGCCTGTCTAATGTTGAATGGGAAGGAATTCCAAGGGGTAGGTGCCACAACCCTAAAGGCCTGATTCCTATATTTCACAGAAAAGACCTCCTAATAAGGCAATAGATGCTGGAGGTCCTCACACAGCAGAACACAGTGATAGAGTTGTAAGGATGACTAAGACAATATCTGTGAAGAGGTTTGAGCACCCAGAAACTGCTTTATAAATTCGAAAGACCTCTTAACTTCTCTCGAGGAAGTGGCTATTGTGGTATGGTGAGGCTTGCCACCAGGGCAGGGCAAGGGATTAAAATGGCTGGTGGGGTATCATGCCCTCCTATGCTGCCCTAGGGATAATGGGCCCACCATGCAGCTTTAGCCAATCACAGGAGATGGTGGTGGTGTCTTTGTGAACGAACTTTGAGAATGAACCTTACTGGAGATTTCCCATCTGGGACATAAATAATGAGCACATGAAGTCTTGGCAGCTCGGTTGGCAGATAAAGCATTGGGATGGATTTAGACAAGGCAGTGAGGAGGGACTCAGAAGCCTCAAACCCCACAAAGAATGGGTTATCCTGCTAAAGGGGTCTAGAAGGAATAAGCTTCTGTCTGATGCCCACACAGAGGTTGATGGGCTATAGAAATTCCCACTGTGATGATCCTGGTGGGTCACACCTATTTAATGCATGCAATAGGACTGTCCTTAATCCAGAATCAACCTCACTGAACAATCATCCATTTTTTAATGGTTTTTTTTACTGGTTCTTCTGCTGTGCCTGTGCATGCAAATGCTTCATTTTATGAAACAGGCATGTTTTATATAAATATACAAGTTGTGAGCATGGGGAAGCATTAAAACATCTGACAGACAGTGGGCTATACTTTGAATCAGCATCTGTTGAACTTGCACCTAAAAAGGAGTGAGAAAAACAGAATGCATGTGCTTATAGCCCATCAATGAACCTTCTTGAAAGTCAAGTATAAAACTCAGAATTCTGTGTCTTTCATTCAGTACATTACAACTTCCTGTCAGTCTCTCTCTCCAATCTTTACTCAAGTATGTGGGGGTGTAACCTTAGATAGATGCCACCATATAATAACTTCAAGCCATCAAAAACAAACATTTCAACTGAATTTTAGTGAGGGGTTAATACTGAATCTTAATCATGTCTACTCAGAAGGAAGGCCCATTGGATTCAATGGAATTTGCTCCCAAGAAAGTGAGTCTAAGATTGAATATTTATTTTCACTTGACATAGTAGAACAGGATTTGTGTTACAATATTTTAGTGTGTCTTTTCCTCTTTAGGGCTGGCTAAATTGGTCTCATATATTTCTGTTAAATCTGTGGCATTAAACTTTTGATATGTCAAGCAAATAAGCACATACTTGACTTATAGCATATTTTGCTTTCCACTTTATTGCTACCCCAGACAATCAACAATCACAAATCAAACAGTCATTTTTCTTTGTATTTGTCACCTGTTGTGTGTGTGTGTGTGTGTGTGTGTGTGTGTTGTTGTTGGGTGTGTGTGGGTGTGTGTTTGCAATTAATAGGGTTGGTGGTTTTTTAAAAAAAAACTAAGGTAAAAACCTAGGGCTTGCCGATCGAAAGGTCGGCGGTTCGAATCCCCGCGGCGGGGTGCGCTCCCGCTCCTCGGTCCCAGCGCCTGCCAACCTAGCAGTTCGAAAGCACCCCCGGGTGCAAGTAGATAAATAGGGACCGCTTACCAGCACATGTATAAAAGCTACCTATACCAAGAGTGGAATTTCACTTCAATCAAATTCAACACTGGTGTCAGGAGAATGTCCATTGCACCTGAGGGCGGTAGGCTAGGACAAGTAGGCTGCATTGGCAAACCAATCTTTGTCCTCAAACCCCTTGCTGCTGCTCTCAACCATCTAGCATCCGATGCCTGAAGTGGCTGCCTCACTTTTCCCTTAAAGGTAGAGCTGGGCTTGACAGAGCAAAGAGCAACTTCTGGGAATTAAAATCAGGAAATGGTGCAAAGAAAACACCTTATTTATTTGTTTCAGGCATTTATTTACCTGTACCTCTTAACATTCAGAATGTCTAACTTCTTGATCCAATTTGCCCTGGCACCTCTGTTTCTTTGATGGTTTTATTTTTAAAATGTCAGGATTTTTAACGGATCTGTTGTTCTTTATGAATGTAATGAGCTACTTTGAGGTCAAATCAAGAGGTGCAAAGCGAACAGATCAATAGATCTTGAGTGGTCTGTAAGAAGATCCAGGTGCCTGCAATTCAGACATTATGTTGTAAGCAGGGATTCAGAAACATGAAAGATTTCCACTTCTAGAATTTCTGTTTCAATGCGATGCCTGAGTCGGTCTACTCTGTAGGCCTAAGTAGAGGGGGAGTCGAAATCAGGATTACTATCAAAAAAAGCACTCTATGCATTGCTTAGAAAGGAGGCCTCAGGGAAGGAATAGCTTATTGTAAGGGAAAAGTGATGAAACCTGACTGAAACTATCACTAAGATATAATTTATATAGCTGACTGTTTGATACAAGTAAGTAGCTCCAGATACAGAAAACCTGAGTGTCAGTTTCGCACTGCCAAATCCACCCCCTGCATTTATTTAATTATTTGCTACTTCGTTTTAAAAGAGCATTAGACCAGGGGTCAGCAAACTTTTTCATCAGGGGGCCGGTCCACTATCCCTCAGACCTTGTGGGGGGCCAGACTATATTTTGGGGGGGAAATATGAACAAATTCTTATGCCTCACAAATAACCCAGAAATGCATTTTAAATAAAAGGACACATTCTACTCATGTAAAAACACGCTGATTCCCGAACTGTCCGCAGGCCAGATTTAGAAGGCGACTGGGCTGGATCCGGCCCGCGGGCCTTAGGTTGCCTACCCATGCATTAGACAAATCCATGGAGGATAAAGCTGGCTACTCGCAAATGGCTATTTTCTACATCCACTGTTGGAGGCAGAATGTTGCCGAATACCAGTTGCTGGAAATCACAATTGGATAGAGTGCTGTTGCTGGGCTCTGGCTGGCTAGTATAAGAACAGGATGTGGTGCTAGATGGGTCTTCAGTTTTATCTTAGTATTTTCAGAGGTAAAGGAAACAACATATTTGTCACCAGTGCTTTAAAAAAATATGTTTAGAACTACTCTCATTTTGACTCAAGAAAATGACTATTTTATAGTTCAAATTGGGAAAAATAAATGCAATCAATGAACAAAAGTACAAAGATTCACAAAATGTTTAGGGGTACGCGTACCCCTGCATACCCCCAGAAAAAAGCACTGTTTGTCACTGAGATCCAGGGAGCAAGTCAGGACTTAGAGAATATTGTTAAAGCAACATAATAGGAGAGGTGTATCCAGCGATGCCACCCCTTGCCCAAGGAGTTCTTATAAGCAGTTGCTGCCCCACTAACGCCAGTTCACCCTCAGTCAGACCCCCGCCCCATCTGTCTGCCTCCTTCCTCACAAACTGTCTAAGGGATGGCACTGCCAATCAGTACTCTACCTGTATACAAAAAAAAAAAAAATGCTTTCAAAAGGAGAGTAAGAAAAAGGAGCACCAGCTCATTGAAACAAATCACCCAAGGAAAACAAAGGGTGAAATGAAAAATGAAAAGACGTTCTTCTATATACACAGTTAGAAACTTGCTAAGATGAGCATTTGCCACCATCAGAATAAATCCTTGTTCCATGAAAACAAAGCATATTTGACTTTATGGTGGAAAGATAAGGACATCAACACCAGGAAGATAAAAATACCCCCCAAAATGGCCAGAGACCTGAACAAGCAAGGAAGAAAACATATATCTATATGAATGAAGAGAGACAACTTAGAATAAAATATAAGCCAAGCCATACGGACTTCTGTATGCAGAAGATGATCTAGATTTATTGAAAAAGCAAAGCAGAAGAGCAGGGTGAGGAGAGAGATGCAAGTAGTATCTGCTCTGACATCCCAGGCACAACTCTTCATTATCTTCTTGTACAAGCCACACATTCACAACTCTTGCTTGTGGTTTGTTATGCTTCCATGTTACTGAGAACATTATGGAGGATCGTTGAAGAACTGCCAAGAAAATGAAGACGTTGTTTGTTAGCGCATTACAATAGAATATTTATAGAATTTGGTAATTAAGCATGAGAAGTAAGATTCAGAACATTTTTCCGTGTTACATTTCAAGGATATAAGGCTATAGCTGGCAAGCATCCTGATTGCTTAAAACATGTGAACACCATCCATGAACACCATGTGGCACTGATGTCATAAGCAGTGAGAGTGTCACATTCATGGCAACCCCTGCAGAAGATCTAGAGCAGGGGTAGGCAACCTAAGGCCCAGGGGTCGGATGCAGCCCAATCACCTTCTCAATCCAGCCCCTGGATAGTCCAGAAATCAGCGTGTTTTTACATGAGTAGAATGTGTGCTTTTATTTAAAATTCATCTCTGGGTTATTTGTGGGGCATAGGAATTCGTTCATTATTTTTTTCAAAATATAGTCTGGCCCACCACATGGTCTGAGTGATGGTGGACTGGCCCACAGCTGAAAAAGGTTGCTGACCCCTGATCAAGAGCTATGCTTTAAAGTGAAACCTGTACTGTTAAGTTGTGGGTGAACATATCAGACGACACAGTGATTCTTCAAACAGTTCTTGTTTATTCAGAGGCCAGAACAGAACTGAACTGAAGGGCTCAGTCAGCCTGCTTATATAGAGCTCCAGTACAACGTTACTGTAGCAACTTTCTAAAACTATCCAATCACTGAACGTCACTTTCGATCCTTCATTTGCATAACTATCTACAGTATCCCGCTGCTGGCCCAGGGTGAGAACTTCAGTACATAACATGTACTACCTACAGTACCTACTCTAAGGTATTGCACACCTTTGTGTAGGTGTGCTCACAGTTTCATTTCTATCCATTCCAAAATGAATGCAGGGAAGAATTAAGGAATAATATGGGACTTCTGTCAAGGATTTCCAGTCATACAATTTAAGAACGGAAGCACCTCCCTTATTTTGGTAGAGGTAATAATACTAACTTTGGTAGCCATTTCTAACTTTGGCAGCCATTTCTGGAGGCTGCCATCCCCTTCCCCCATAATAAAAATGGGCCTTTCATTGTTCTGTAGCATTTTGTTGAGGAAATATGTTAGTCCCACTAGCAGTCACTATTTTTGTGGTGGCTGCCATTTTTGATCTGAAATGCCTCACACCTAGTGGTATAGACTCTCCTCCCTGAAAGAGAGGGGAGTGGTTGTGGACGGGAGCCCGAACACCGCTCCTAGCAGGGGGCGTTGCCCCCTGCCTCCAGCTCACCTGGCTGGCACTCACGCTCCCCCCCCCCCGGCGGCCGTCCAACCAGGTGCCATGGGGGGGCGTGTCCAGCAGCCTTTATGCTGCAGTGCCAGCCTCTCCTCCGGCCTCATTTCTCTTCGTCGTCCTGTGCGAGTCACCCACCCTCCACTCCCTTTGAGTTAGGGCTTAGGGCATTGGCCTTGCTATGGACCTTAGGTTGGTCGCCCCGGTTGCCCGGGGGGCCTGGTAGGAGTTTTTCCATTTGGCATTAGGCTTTTTGGTTTTTTCGCCTACCTCGTAGCAATCGTCACAACTTTTTGGTGGTATTGGTGGGTAGGTTAGGCATTGGAATAATGTGTTGTGGTGTGTCGAAGTGCTAGGTGTGGCCATCGCCTATGCCTTCAATTTATAGGGGTATTCCGTTAAAGGAATCTGGCGGTCGTGTATTCCGTCCGAAGCCTGCTTGGCGGGAGGCCATGGCACGACCCTCGGTGACATCGGGGTGAGCCTATAGTTGGATTAGCATCAACAGGTGATGAACCCCTGGTGAATAAACCCACTTGTTTCGCGATCCAATGCCTAAGCCAATACCTTTTCATTGCTGTAATCAATAAAGTTGTGGCCTTTTTCTAGCCCATTAACCTTATATCACGTGTCCCTGTGTCTTCATTTTACTTCGCGGGGGTCGGGTCCTCGAACCACAATCTGTGGCATACGGTACTTGGAAATATTGATCAGACAACAAACTATCATATTTTTTTTCTGGCAAACACCATTTCTGGGGCATTCGGGAGAAAAACTGTGCTGCTGAGAATCCACCACCCAGTTATAGACTGGAGCTGCTACTTTGCTTCGAGATGACTGCAATTAAATGGTATATATATGTCTAACTAAATAAATAAGGTAATACATTGCCTTCTTTTGCCAACACTGTTACACATGACAGCCAGATAACTGTGAAAGTAAGACAAATGGAAGTACGAGAATGAATGCAGTGTCAACGAATGAATGAATGAATGAATAATAAAACAAATGAAGCTTTAGTAAATTAATAACAAAATGAATATTATGAAAAATGTGTAGCACTCCAAGAAAAAAAAATCCTTGCATAAGTCTACTGTTCGTATTCTCCCTGGCTAACTAGGCTAGAGGCACAACCAGTTCAAGACACAACGGACTGCATAAGTTAATTGAGTGCATGCTAGAGTAGCAGTAGATCTGGAACCACAACCACAACCACACACACACCCCACACATTGGCCACCCGTGATATAGAAAATGACTAATTTATAATGGCCACACAAAAATTGTACATTGTTAAGACAATGCTATGGTTCATGATGGTTCATGATGACATATTCCCCACCACCACCACCAAATCATTGCTGATTTTGTGTAATCTGATATTTAACTGTTCTCTATATTTATAGGTGTATTGGTTGGTTGGTTTAAAAAAAAACTGCAGTTGAGACTATTCTGGGAGGACTTGTGCTCAGAAAGGTGAGGTATAACCCTTGCAAAAATAAATAAAGCTTTCCTGTGACTTTTTTAAAAAAAATATGTAAATACAGACCATGATTTTAGCTGGGATAGCTGGATTAAACAAGAGTTTGTATTGTAATCACTGTAGAGCCTTTCCTCTGCTTTTTACTCAAGAAGAGGTAAAATCCATTTCATTTATTAAAAAAAAAACCTAGAATGAAATTCTATTTATATTAGTCCACATTAGTGTCTATTGTGTCAAGAGTTCATCTATATTTATAAGCTGAAGTCAGTTCTGGCACATAACTTACATTCACCAGGGAAGGGGGGACACCCTGCATAATTCTAAAAGCTGGCACAGAGCAGCAATAACATCATGTGTCGTATTTTTACATTGCTTGCATTATTTTCATTGCAGAGGACAGTGAATTTAACAAGGGATAGCACTGTGGCTTTGAGGTTGCAACCTGACCCAGATAAATGATGCTGGAAGGACCATTTAGCCCTAATTAACCACATAAACTAGCTGCTTCCCTCACTAATCAATCCTACAGATAGTAAATGCAGATGGAGAACCTGCAAGATGGGAGCCTTGAAATAATATGCTCAAAATGTGTGTGTTTGTGTGTAAGCACTTTTTCATAAGCCCTGAAATGGAGAACATGGACACACAAGGAAAGTTGAAGTTCCCTCTTTCTTATGCATTACTAATTATCTTAACAATAATAACACGGGCACATCAAGTTTCATTATAAAGTTTAGCAGCATATTAATTTATTTAAAGATTGTCATACCATGAAGCTTACCCAATGTCTCTGATTGTTTAGAAGAGATAATTCACTGTCTACAAGTTCTACTAATTGCCTCGAATGAAAATCATGTCTAATGATGAGAGACACAGCACATGGGTACGTTGACTGTGTTTCAACATTCATTTACATTTGCTGCTCCTAATTGAAATTAATTGTAGTAAATGTGTCAAACTGTGAAGCTGCCAGCACCCTGATTCCAGCAGAAGGTTCCAGCCGCCATGCATACAGAAACAATTGTCCTTTTTTTTCGTACCATGGCCTCATCATAGAGCACATAGAATCAGGCAATTGGTCACAAGCTCTCTTGTGAAAATGAAATGCTTCCTAGAATGTGGGAACTGGAAACCTTGCTATGTAGTAAGTAAAGCTTTCCTCCACCTCCGAAAGGGGGAGAGAAAGGTTCCGATAGAAATGATTACATGTGTATTACATTAGTAGTCATATTCACAATATGGGGGCTGGAACCAGCTTTTGAATACATTCCAAACATTTCCTTTCCACTGACAGGACTGTATGGAGTGGCGATGCCACAGAAGGTCAGAGGCAGATTTAGGGGATTGTGACTGGTTCTGTAGGGCTGGGTGCAGAGCTTCAGAGTCCCTGCAGGAGACACCACAACTATAATTAAGAATGGAAAGCAACAGGTGGGGAGGGCACTGAATTTTGGTGGCGCTGAATTTTGAGATTCCAAGGTCCGCCACTGCAGATGGCGTCCAGGGTGGAAGGTGTGAGAAGACAGTAAGCAGATGAATGGGCTAGGCTGGACTTGATGCCCAGATCAAATCCCTTGCTATCACACATGGGCAATGAGACCAGCTCAGATCCCAACAGATTCTGGGCCAGATCAGCCCTGGCCACTCACTGTCTTTTGAACACACCATTTGGGGGCTTTCTGCTGAATCCCATCAGCAAGAATCCCATCAGCAGAACTACATGCTACCTGCATTATTGCTAGGTGGAAGGTTGGCACCAATGGTGCTAGGTTTGCACCAATGAAGTAATTCTTGTGTCACTCCATTGGCAGTGGCTAGCAGAAGGTCGGCTTAGTTGGAAAAGCTGGCAAAGCGACACCTCTGCCCGTTAACAATCCGATGTGTCGCTCCAGGCAGTCAAATGTATTGGGGCAGCACTGTTGATTCTCAAGCAGACTCATATTGTAAAACGTGCCAATGTGAGTCTCTTGGGAAAAACCTGAGTTGCGAGCAGAGGAAAAGTTGGTGTGCCCCACAGAACTGCAGTAACAACGAAAGCATTCTAGTCATATTTCACCTCAAACAATTCCGCTTTCTAGAAATGTTTAAACACGCCAGTGCAGAGCTTTCTCTTCAATTTGTACTTCTTCCACAGTTGTTCCTGGAGAAGTCGTCTTTTATATGTTTGGAATTATGTCCTTAAAACTGTCAGCCCTGATGCAGTGGCTGTCAATAAATTGTTCAATATCTTTAAATGCATATGGATTGCAAAGATTCGGCAAGCATTTGAAGAGGATTTATTCTCTCAACTTTGTGCTCAGCATGTCAAAAACGTTGAGTTCTCTGTAATCAGAGTGCCCTAGAAATAGCTTTTGTGTTCATGTCGGCAGGATTCAAATTCTTAAAGAACCATGGAAAAAAATGAAGTTGATTGATATGACTTTGTATGCTTGAAATGAGAGGTTATTTTTGTCATTGTCAGTTTGATTGACCAGAAAAGTTGCAGAGTTAATGTATCTGAAAACAGGTATTTCTTACAAAAGGAGCGGGTGGTAAGCAGGGCATAAAAGAAAGGTCCTCCCCTGCCCCATGTTCTAGACGTCTGGGGCACTTTGCAAAAAATAAATGCCTTTGTTCTATTATCAGTGCATTCGTTTCCTTTAGCAACAATATGCACATTGTTTTCCTCAGTGATGGGAACAATAATGAGGATTGGGGTGTTCCTTGAAATGTTCCCTTGCTCTGCTGGAGCCACTTTGTTAACTTCCCAACAGGTGGGTTACTACTGCTTACTGAGAAGAGCGGGGCAGGGAGGGAAGATGGGGAGGTCGCTGTGGTGGTGGCCAGATTGCCTCCATTGGTTTATTTGCATTGTGCCAACCTCTGCACTGCATTGGGACCCACCTGACAGGAAGCTAGTGTTGTGGCTTTGCCTTACCTGGTGGGTCACTTCACTTGTGGCTGGCAGAATGCAGCTGGAAGGGGGAGGTTGGCACCAATGGACTGGTGCTTGTGATTCACCAGATAGGTAAAGGTAAAGGGACCCCTGACCATTAGGTCCAGTCGTGACCGATTCTGGGGTTGCAGCGCTCATCTCGCTTTATTGGCTGAGGGAGCCGGCGTACAGCTTCCAGGTCATGTGGCCAGCATGACTAAGCCGCTTCTGGCGAACCAGAGCAGCACACGGAAACGCCATTTACCTTCCCACCAGAGCAGTACCTGTTTATCTACTTGCACTTTGACATGCTTTCAAACTGCTAGGTTGGCAGGAGCAGGGACCGAGCAACAGGAGCTCACCCCGTTGCGGGGATTCGAACCGCCAACCTTCTGATCAGCAAGTCCTAGGCTCTGTGGTTTAACCCACAGCGCCACCCGTGTCCCAGCGATTCACTAGATAGTTCCCCCATATAATTGCACAGACTCTGTGGCAAGTAGCATCTTCAGCCGCTACCACTAACTGTGCAGCATTCTTACCATAAAGAATTAACATGATTTCCTGAGTGACGTGGTATACTGTTAAAGAGAGAGGGGAGTTCTAAGGCCCACCTGGAACACCCTAAGAAAACAAGAAATACCAGCCTCAATTTAACATCTATGGCTACATCTGAGAAGCCATCCCAGTGTTCTTAAAGATGCCGCATGACAACCCGATCCTTTGAGCTGAGTCTGTAATTGATTTTGCACCTCTAGTTGCCATGACACCCAGAATGAAAGGTTTGCATACTTTCCCCTGGGGGCAAGGCATCAACTAACATATTCGAAGGACGTCACAGTGGTTATACCGTTTGTTTCTGGCATATTGATGGGGAACTCTTCTTTTTCAGAAACTTCTCTGTAAGTACAGTTCTCCCAGGTATTCTTCCAGAACAAAACATATGAACACTCCAATCTCTGCCAAGCGGTGCACAAGATTACGATGGGTCTCAGCACTCAACCAAGGTCTGTGTTCCTTTGGGGGAAATGAGGCATGGTGGAGTCTGCAGTGTCTTTGAAATATGATTTATTTACACATATTTATACCAGAAGCTTTGAAGTGAGAGAGATTTCACAGCATTGACGGCTTAATACAACTAAGTTTCTGCATACCTGTTGCAGTTACTAGGAACGGAAGATCAGCCATATTGGATCTGACCATCCAGGTCATCATTCAGTTTTCTGCAGTAGCCAGCCGCATCCCTGCAGTAGCCATCAAGACACAAGTGCAATAGATAATGGTTCCTAGACATAGTTTAAGAGTTGTGAGCCATTCCTTCCATCTGATTCAGTAAAAGAGTGACCCTGTGCCACAAAACCGCCCACATATTATTGATGGTATCAGCCTGACTTCCTCAAAAAATGTGAGTGGGTAACAGAATTCTGAGTGTATAATCCCTTGTGTAAGCATTCCACAGTGCCACCCACTGCTTGGATTCTGGAACAGTACATTAAAATATCCTATGTTAACTTTGTTTCAACCTTTCAGAAGTGATCAGTGTGAGAAACGGTGATGTGTTTGTGATGTATGAAATCTAATCTGGAACAAGCATGGAAATATTATTTCTTTCTTTTTTACTTAAAGAGCCACAAGGCTCCTTATTTTCCTGCAATAGACAAATACAGCTACTCCATTCAAGTTGCACTTAGATGACATTTTGGCACAAAGCGAAATTTCCCTTTGCATCCATTGAGATTAACAATGTATATAAGGAAGTGGGATAATTTTTATTCAGCATAACTGTCTTCTGACGATGTCATTTTCATTATCACCCCTTATCGCTGATAGTATATAAAGCAGATAATTGTTTTTAATCAACTCCCTGTGCCAAACCTGAGGTTTATTATACTGAAAGCCTGTGTTTTCCAAAGCCACACACTGATGAATCAGCTGTGACCCTCTCCCCAATTGACTACAATTTACTTGAATCAATTAGGGTTGACATAATATTTTGCATGTCACAAATGCCTCAAAGTGTTTATCTCCCCCCAAACCACGTTTTTTAGCCAAGCAGCAAATATGATACACATATGGAAGCAGGTTTCCATGGACACATCTGAGGTGGGATCAGGAATGTGAACAGGTGTACACACACAGCTTCTAGTGCTGGAACCCCCCTCCCCCCATTCACTGAAGTCTACATGTGCACTTTCAAATTTTGGATCACAAAATGAGTCAGTCCCAGTTCTGGCATTGCTAATCACTTGTTAGAAGATAAAGGGAGCTTTCCTTGTAAAACAGTGGCGGCATTAACCCTTGTTCTATTTCATATATTTTTTTAAGTGTGTGTTTTTGGGCTGGTTGTTGAGGATTTTCCATTGAAACGTCACTCAGAAACAGAACAGACTGGACTTTAATTGGTCCATTCATCTCTAGAGGAAATAAAACTGTACTGGCCTAACAACCTGCTGTTACTCAGTAGCAGTGGCGTAGCGTGTGTTGCCACTGCCCGGGGCTGAGTGGAGGGAGGAAAACAGAGTATTCATGCACATTTAACTGCCAAACACTTTCTGCATCACCCAGGAGATTGCAGCTGCAGAGATAACAAAAAAAGAGTCTTTCTGTTGTCTGGAGAGGTCACTTCCTAGTGATCAGTGTGAGAGAAGCCATTGAGAAGCCATGTTCAAAGAAGCCTGGCAACAGAAGTGCACAGCTGTATTGAGGCAGTACCGGGAGTTTAATTTTTGTGCCCCTAACAATTTTGCACCCATGACAACTGCCCCTGTGGCTCTGCCCCATGCTATGCCACTGCTCAGCAGTAATATCAAGAAAGATCTGCCCCCCAAAAAGAGGGCCTGATATGGGTATACCACAGTTGCCAGCTAGGTCTGCCAGTTACCTCCATTCTAACAAAACTTAGTGATTTGTTTCTTGACTTTGTGTGTTTGAAACATGTATTGCTAAAAAAATAAATTCAGATTTGACAAGCAATCCCTGAAACAAGTTTTAAGACTACAGCACAATCCTAACCATGTCTACTGAGAAGTCCTATTGGAATTCAATGGGGCTTATTCCCAGGTATATGGGGTTAGGTTTACAGCCTTTGCTCTTTTGCAATCAGGCTTCCCCCCCTTTGAAAGCTATTATTTAGAGATAAGTGGAATAAATGTTTCCAAACAGAAGCTTGCCTAAAGTAGATTTTGTCCTTGGATAGTTTCCATTTGTATTCATTTTAGAGTTTACACTGTTAATTAGAAAAGGTTATAAGATTAATAACTAGCCATTGCTAATATATGCATTGGACTGTAAGTTTGAGTTGATTATCCCCCCACCTGCTCCAAAGAGGCTTTAATGATTATTTCATACAAATTAGAGCAAGCACATCTTTGTTTCCCTTCAGTTCTGGTATTCTGCTACTATTCTTAATCCTCGATTTAGCTCAAAATAAAGAAAGAAAATTATGGTGCCGTGATTTCTATGGAACAAAAAACCTAATTGTTCAAGGCAAATTTAATAGGAGACTGGCATAACTTGATGATTGGAGCCAGCCTGTCCCTAGGATAGCAGTATATTTTATTTTGGTGTCAATCTTCAGGATGTACCTTGATAGCCTATATCCTGTCCTGTTTTCTACACAGCCAGGTAAAGCTGCTATCAACAGGACTTAACACAAGGCTGACTAACCTGTGCCCTCCAGATGTTGCTGGACTCCAACTCCCACCACCGCTGACAGCCATGCTGTCTGGGACTTACAGGACTTGAAATCTAACAATATCTGAAGAGCTATCAGCCTTCCCTGACTTAATGGCAAGTATTCAGTATATTAAACCTGGCTTGTCTTTCACTTAGTCTTACTCAGAGTGAACCTACTGAAATAAATGACTAAATCCACTTATTTCAGAAGGTTTGCTCTGAGTATGACTTAATCTGAGAAAACAAGGGCCCTTTTTGTGACAATACTCACTGATACAAAGTACTGGCCTCCCTCCCTCTCTTTCTCTTTCTCTGGACTCAGCTAGACTGGTTAAAAAAATAACGATTTATATGTATTGTATGTGTGATAGAACGTCGTGCCACCAGATGATGACGTGGAGTCCCATTTTTCTCTACCTGTTTTCCCCGTTTAAATTTACAATGCTTTAAACTGAAATGCTTCTTTGATGTGTCTAGATCCAGCCTCCCTCCATCCCTTCCTCTCTCTCTCTCTCTCTCTCTCTCTCTCTCTCTCTTTCTCTGCCCATGGCAGCCATTTTGTACTGGAACCCATGACACTTTTACCAGTTCCATTGCCAGAAACACATGGTGGATGGGGAAGGGGATATCTGCATCAAACATAATAATATGTAGGTATTCTTGAAATCACATCTGCTTATCCAACCCTTCAAACTTTACTTTAGTTATCTGAATATAACCAACGATAGGCTTTGTTTGTAGCTCCATCGCCACACCATCGCCACACCCAAACAGTAAGAGAATCATCTCCGTCTGATCTCAGCTTCCTGGCAAAATCAGGTGTTAGCAGACCTGGAGCTGGCCCTGCCATCTGCTGATCTGTACACACTTTGATGCAATGCACATTATTTATTTAACTCCTGCTTCCTGTTAGTGGTGCATCATGAGCTGCATTGTGTATAATATACACAATAGGAGGAATTCAGCATAGTGTGAAGGAGCATCATTTCTGCTTCCCTGATGGAACAATTCCCCCCCCTTCCCCACATTCAGAAGGATATCCCATCCTCCCCTGCCAAAGCAATGGGGGGTGTCATGGGGGAGAAAGCCCCACTGCTCCAGCAAAAGTCCTTGCTTGGGCTTCTAGTGGGACCCATTAGTTGAATCTGGCCCAATATGATATGCTTTTTGGACTGAATTGTGTATAACATAGCACCATCTACACAGAAGCCTGCCAGAAGTTAATATGGTGTGTAAATGGTGCTACCAGCTATGCCAGGGGTAGGGAACTGGATCTGACTGGTGGGATAGATCTTTATCTCCCCCATTCTAATGTTGATGTCACAATGACCCCATTCATGGTGCTATGTAAGCCCTGTTGATCAGAGGGGCTTGCAAAGCCACTTGTACAACATTTTGGAAACCCTTACAACTGATTGTAAATTATGTCAGATGTATAGCAAGTGGGCACAGCTTGGGCAAACCACTTGCAAGCCATATTGGGAAGCCCATGCACACTTTGCTGCAATTTATGTTAAATTCGAATCCTAGGTACGTTACCTCAGAAGTTAATCACATTAACTGGACTTGCTTCATCCAGTGAGCTTCATGGCCAAGTGGGGATTTGAACCCTGGTTTCCCAGGTCCTAGTCCAACACTCTAACTGATATGCCACATTGGCTGTCAGTATTAATTCGTGTTGGTTTGATTATGCCACCCTGGAGAGGAGATTGAACTTCCCACCACAAGTGTTCAAAGGCATACAACTGTTCTTCTCCACAGTGACAATGGAATATGAATATGTGTTTTCGTAAGTGGAAGGGAAAACAAAGTCCTCTTTGTTCCATTTCCATGAAATTAAAAGACCAGCATTCTACCCTGCTTGATGGGAAAATCCAGTCTGTTCTCTCCCCATTATAATGCCATTAGAGTTCTCTAAATTTAATGTGTAAAAATAGCTTGTATTAAACCATCCCCATTACAGTACTGAACTATATTACAGTTTTATCGAAACTCAAATAACTTTGTCATAAAACAGGAATATTAGAAATTAAATATTCATGCTGCTACGTCCCAAATATACCACTTCTCCAAGCTCCAAATAAAACCAATAGATCATCAGTGACATCCCGGTGGCAATCTCCCATGAATACAGTCAAATTAGCTAACTCACCGCTTGCACGAGAGAACCTCAGCAACAAGGCATCACAACTCTTGTGATTCTCAACAGGTAATTGGAAAAACCACAATATCTGAACTTCACATCATTTAAATAAAACCACTTTGAAAATAAAAACCCTAGAAAAAGACTGGAACGCATCCTTGTTCTCTTATAATGGCAATGGTGCCCACCTGAGAGGTGCCAGAACTGATTCTGATGAGTCAGTTTTGACTCAAAAAAGCCATATATATATATATATATATATATATATATATATATACACACACACACACACACACACACACATACACACACACACACACACACACACACACACACGCTCAACAGGAAGCTGTTCTTATTTCAAGGCAAAGTTTACAAACCAAAACACCTACTTCTGGGTTTGCAGCGTTCTTAATCCAAGTTGTTCATAAACTAAGCTGTTCTTAAACCAAGGTATGTGTGTGTGTGTGTGTGGTTGAGGAACAGATATCATTACATCCCAAAGGTGAGAAACAGTTTAATGGGTTCTGGCCATGGAAAATTTGTTAGCTATATGCACTGGTGGAGGAAGAGGAGTGCAGGGGGAGCACACTGCCCCCAGCAGCGCGATCCTGGTGGGGTGCCATCGTGGCATTCCCCCCGCCTGCGCTGGGCGCCACACCTCCAGGACACGTGCCAACCCTGCCCCTGCCTGCTCTCTACCCCTCGGTGCCAGAGCTAAATGGAATGTTTGTGATTGGGATGTTAACAACATGGTAACTTTCCTGCTTGGTGGAAAGGTTATGAACATCATATACTGTGCAGATAGGGTGCTAGACAATGAAGTGGGAAGACAGTGGTTTATAAACCCTCAAATATTACCTTTCTTTGCAAATAACTAGTATTCTGAAAATATCACAGGAAAGTTAGTGCTAACATTGTACACTAACAAAAGGTAAAGGTAAAGGTACCCCTGCCCGTACGGGCCAGTCTTGACAGACTCTAGGGTTGTGCGCTCATCTCACTCTAGAGGCTGGGGAGCCAGCGCTGTCCGCAGACTCTTCCGGGTCACGTGGCCAGCGTGACAAGCTGCATCTGGCGAGCCAGAGCCACACACGGAAACGCCGTTTACCTTCCCACTGGTAAGCGGTCCCTATTTATCTACTTGCACCAGAAGGTGCTTTCGAACTGCTAGGTTGGCAGGCGCTGGGACCGAACAACGGGAACGCACCCCGCCGCGGGGATTCGAACCGCCAACCTTTCGATCGGCAAGTCCTAGGCGCTGAGGCTTTAACCCACAGCGCCACCCGCGTCCCTGTACACTAACAAACCAGGAGGTAAAACTACAATTGAGGAAAATTAGTAGTATGAAACAATATCCAGGGCAGGATGCAATAGGTTCTCACACTATTTTCACAAATCTCTCTCCCTCTCTCTCTCTCTCTCTCTCTCTCTCACACACACACACACACACACAAACACAATGAGCTAATGATGACATACCCTGAAATGCCCCAGAATTCACTCGCCATTGTATGTCTGCAACTGCTGGTTTTCAATGTGACAGATTCATTTACTCAGGGCTGCAGACAATCTCTGTCTGCATCTAAAAATAGCTTAAACAGCTGTACACAAGGAACAATGGGGAAGGGGGTAAATGAAAGTAAAAGACATCTGAGAAATGAACTGGAGACAGACATGTTCAAGGGCAGGTTTCTTTCATTAAGAAATATTTTAGGAGCATCTGGTAGCTGCTGCTGCTACTGAATTCCACCGAGTTGCCTTGTTGCATGAGTTTTCCCATTTACAGGGAGATACAGATGATACCTCACCACCACCACCCGCCACGCACCATGGGACACATAAAGGCTACTGCAGGACCCCATTGCTGTGAACCACAGCCACACTATTTTCTGTTCAGACTACATCTGAATGGCCTTTACTTGCATATTAACCTACATTCAAGAAGCCCTCCCCATGTGAGGTGCTGACCCTGGCCCAATCAGACAATTTGAGTAGAGGAGTCCTAAGCACACCTTTGCACACCAGACAAATATGAAGATGTGTAGCCACCTGCCAAGAGATGTATGAAAAGGCAGGTAGTCCACACAGTCTGTAATGCCCATACATGTTCTTTCAAGGAGGGTCATCTGATTATCCCTCATCATCCACAGAACACAGGCTAAGATGCAAGAGGTTCACAAGGACACCCAAATGCATGCAATTAGGAAAGGGTTGGGGAAATGTACTGAAAGGTGTTGGATGAACATGAAGATGTATAAACACACAAGCATATCAGGGTGTGTTCTCATTGTCCTATAACCTTCCCACAATGCTCAATAAAAACTGTCCATAGTCTAAACTGTGTAACTTTGTGCAAGCAAATCGGAATGAATTCTCAGACAGCACATGGTCTAGAGAAGCCCTCTGTTTTGGTTAAAGCTGAATCAACACTTTTCAAATACTGATATTTTGCTTGATAATCACTATGGGGTGGATTACCGGGGGTGAAGAGTGGGGGCAAACCTGGGTGGTGGCTTTGGGAGGCATCACCATGGGAATGGTGATATTTCTTAAGACCTCAGGGAAGGCTTACTGTTGATAGAAGCAGTTACAGCAAGTCTCTTCTAAAAAAAAAAATTTTTTTGTTTTTTTACTATCATCAAGATGGTGGAAAAGTTGGCCTAACTATTCAGCAGAGTAAGAAGGCTAACACAGGCAAATGATTTTGAGTGTCATGCAAGGGCAGCAAATATTGTAATTGTTTAACTAATTATTGCTGTATTTTTACTGCTGGAGGCACTTTGAGGACTTTCAGCTTCATGTGGCCTTCACCTTGATGGTGAAGGTACAGAGGAGCTGCAGAAAGAATGTGGCTGGTCAAAGGCACTCTGGACTCGAAAAGGTTGAAAACCACTGTTTTAATGGGTCTACTTTTACACATGTTCTATAAACCTGGTGAAAGATTCCATATAGGCCTATATTATGATTATGAATTGTACAATGATGACATAAGGTGTAGGGGTGATTTCTGAGTAGGGTTTGAAGTTAGACAGAGTGAGGCAACTGCCTCAGGCTGATGATTTCCAGTCATGAAAAGCCAGCAAATGGTTAGATAGTTACTGTATTATCAGTATATTTTTAATGCCATAGACGTGGAAACACACTTGTGGGTTATTCTGTCTCAGGTGCACTAGGTACTACCATGGACCATAACTGGCTGGGGAAGGTTGTAGTTGTTGCTTTGCCTCAGGGAGCAAAATATCTTGGGCTGACTCTGTTTACAAGTATAGTGAGCTACCCTTCCACTATCTAGTAATTTCCTTTTCACAAACAGAATACATTCTTCCATGTGTTATCATGCCGGTGAATATATGTGGAATTATTAGCAAAAGGTCAATCGAAACAAGAAGAATCAAGGTGACAGGAAACAAAACGCATCACACAGGTTTAAAGGGTATATCAAAAAGGCAAAGTTTAAAATGCCATATTTATTTATTAGCTTTCGTAAAAAACAAAAAGGCCAAGTCCACCTGTTTGAATTCAAGAGTTAAGGCTGGACTGTTATGACTTGATGGAATAAATCATTTTACTTTATCAATACGTAGCGATCACCTACACAACGTAGTTCACAATATTGCGAATTTTTAATGAATATCATACTACGAATCCTCCTGAAATCTCAGAATTTTTATTTTCGGAATGAGTGGTGGTGGTGGTTGGGGGAGGGGAATCACCTATGATGGGAGTGTCAGACTCAAGTTGAGGAAACACTGTTTGCAGAAATAAATCTGATCATCACGATCTGATAATCACGATCCTTGGCTCTTTGGAGCATTTGGGGCAATCCCACAGCTTGTAGTTAAGTAAAGAACCTATAAGATACCATAGCTACAAGAAAGCTAGTAGTGAAACATTGGAAATATTTAGAAGGTGTAAACAAAGGGAGTTCCTGCAGGGATGCAGAGAAATTTACCTATAAGCCCAGATTCAGCAGAGGCCAAATGAATATATATATATTCTTACTACTTTGCAATACTTTATATTTCATGTAAATGCTGAACAAATGTTCACATTATTCCAGTACAATATGCCAACATCTGGAACTCATAACCCTCTCTCAATAATGCACAAACAATTTGCATGTTACATTTGCTTTTCCAAAAGACCTCCAAATACCCAGGTAAGAAAGATAAAAGTATACCTGTGAATTCTCATTGATTTTCCAACTCGACAGAATACTTCTGACTTACCTTTAAGGCTTTAATTTATTAGTATTTGTTTTGCAATTTGTGAATTTTAGCCCAGGTGCATGCAAAGGACATTAACTGTATTTTTCTTTTGTGCATTCTATTTTATCTTATTTCATTTATTGAATAAATACATTTAAAAAAATAAATGAACTACTATAAAATAACATTCTTACTAAACCAAATACTTGTTGGGAGCAAAAATCACACTGGGGGGAAAAAAAGAATTCCCTTAGTAAATGAGAAGAGGGATGAAAAACTTTGTGACTAAAAAGGGAATGAGAGGTATCCAATTATTCTGAAAGCTTGCCTTTAAATATGTTAAATGTGGTGCTCTTCGTGTGGTGACGTCTGACACACTGTAAATGGAGTTTAAATGCTGGCAGTGCCTTAACATGGCTACTTCAATGATTCTTCCTTCTATCAGAAGAAGATAGTTCACCGGATCTCTTTTTATAGCACTGTATGACTCAACAACAGCATTACATACAATTTAGAGAAATGTAAGAAAGAAGAGACTCAACACAAAAATATTATTATTGTTGTTGGCAGAGGCAGAGATGAAGAGAGAAGGTAAGAGGTGAGCTTGTTTAGATGTAACATCTACAATTGTGAGATGCAAGTTTTGATATCCTTGTTTCAACACTCATGTCAGCCATGAAGTTCTGGGATGGCTTTCAGAAAGCCACTATTGGCCTTGGTTTTCAATTGCAGTGCAGTACAACAATGTAGGCATACTAATTTGTCATAAGGACCACTATGATTTAGTAAAGAGAGAAAATGCTCTCCTACTGCAGATATTTTCAATAATCAAGGGGACATTTTGAGGATGGGGAGCATTAAATTCAGGACTTACGTGGCTCCTCATGGATATTATCTTCCCCTTTTAATTCTCCCAAATGCCACAGAATGTTACTATAGCATTTTAATAGCAGTATGAAGCCCACTTCTTACCAATTGACACTGAAATATTTCTATATTGTCATGAAACAAGAGAGGCAGTTATACACCTCTGTTGATGCTTAACATCCTAAATATGAGCCAATACTTTGGGTCAATACTGCATCAAATAATGTATGTGAAATACATTCCTTTTAGGCTACTCTCAAAGAACATAAAAACATATGCACATTCATTTTTAGAACTATAATGTTATAACTGGGGTACCAGAGTGAATATTAGAAACTAATAAATGGTAGCATTTAGATAATATTTGAGATATGAAGGGAAAATACAAGCTGCAGAACTATGCCAGATGATAAATTCTTGGTTTAGCTTATGAAAACCAGCCTGAGCAAGTTAGCTAAGTGCAGAGCCATTAAGGAACAATGGGGAACCAAGCACTGAGCTATTAAGGGCCATTGAGAATGCAAAAGAACTGTCAACCTGCTCTGAGCAGTGGACAGAGACAGGAGAGTTGGCAGGTTGCCAAGATGACAAGGGGGTATGATGTCACAGGGGGGAAAGTCCTTTTCAAATCTAAAGGTTTGTTGGGAAGGCTGGGGCAGAATTCCATGGGCTGCTGTGGAGGTGAGAAGCAGAAACAAAGAGATGGTGAGTAGGATGGGTTTGAATGCAATGCCAGGAGGCAGGGAAGGCTAAGCCGCTCCTGAGATGGGAATGTTGCACTTCCTTCATCTACACTCAGTTTGTAAGGTAAAGGTAAAGGTACCCCTGCCCGTACGGGCCAGTCTTGCCAGACTCTAGGGTTGTGCACTCATCTCACTCTATAGGCCGGGAGCCAGCGCTGTCCACAGACACTTCCGGGTCATGTGGCCAGTGTGACAAAGCTACTTTGGCGAGCCAGAGCTGCACACGGAAACGCCGTTTACCTTCCCACCAGTAAGCGGTCCCTATTTATCTACTTGCACCCGGGGGTGCTTTCGAACTGCTAGGTTGGCAGGCGCTGGGACCGAACTACGGGAGCGCACCCCGCCGCGGGGATTCGAACCGCTGACCATGTGATCGGCAAGTCCTAGGTGCTGAGGTTTTACCCACAGCGCCACCCGCGTCCCTACACTCAGTTTGTACAGATGTGTTAATAAACCATATTTCAAAGACACTGCTGACTCCCCCATGCCTTATTTCTCCCTGAAAACACCCAGGTTGAATGCCAAGCCCCTGCATGGCTCGCGGGAGACTGCAGTGGCTTGTAACAATAAGATTGAAAACAGACTTTGGGGAAAAAAACCAAGCCACCGCATTGTTTATCTCTAAAACAGGTCATTAATGGGCCCAAGATGGGCAAGGTTGTCAACACGAACTTTTCTCCTTTAATTTTTATATCATTGTAGTTGTGGATAGTTTGAAAGGCAATCAAATGGAGATGCTCAAAAGCCCAGGAGAAATTTGATAATCTTATCAAAGCTCTTTCAGCTTTCCTCACATTTGGCAACAGATAAAGTAAACGGTAGCTGTGAACAGGATCAGTCAATGAGAATATTCTCGCAATAGGATTTTTTGTTGTTGTTTCTTTCAGCTCCAAAATTTAAATGGGATAACATTTAATGCAGCCCTAGTGCATAGCAGACTCACTTTACTAAGCAGACTGAACATATTACACAGTTTATTCATCAAGTTTATAGTTTACAGAAATGGAGGAACCATCTGAGTTATTGCATTTAGCTCCCAAGAAAGCCAGGAAGCTGCTTTAGCTATTGTCGGTAGAAGAGGTCACCCAGAACAAATTGTGTCACACACCAAAGTAAATGCTAAATTTCAGAAGTCACCTAAACCGGGGATGTCCAACAGGTTGATTGCGATCTACTGGTAGATCCCCGGGAGGTTTTGGTAGATTGCGGTCGATCGCTGGCTCCCTTTCCTTAGCGCTGGTAAAATCGAATCTGGCCCTGCCCCTTCGCCCCGCCCTCCATTGTTGCATGACCTGCAGAACGGAAGATGGAGTGAGGCTGTTTGTTTCCCTGGCGATTTGTTGGTGAGTGGCTGTTTCTCCCCCCCCCCCCAAAAAAAAAAAATTCCTTAAAAACAGAAAACAGGTCTTTCCTCCTCCTTAAAAAAAGCTCAACAACTTTGACCTGAACCCTGCGGGGGGGGGGGTGGTAGTAGTTCACTGCCAGTTTTTAATCCTGTAAGTAGATTGCAGTCTCTTCAGAGTTGGCCATCCTGACCTAAACCATCTCCAGAAATGGCTGCCTATCTTCCAGCTGGAGGGGAGTGCTGGTTGTGGTCTGGCACAGCTGCAGCTTCAGTGTGGGCAAGGGAAGATGTTACTTCCTCCTCTGCTGGCCGTGTTGATGTTAGAGCATGACCTCGGTTGCAGCTAATCATGGGCAAGTTATCATTTGATAGCTGTCGTTTGATCATGATTAAACATTAGATCATGATTAAACATTAGATCTATCTTGGGCCTCTCAGCCTAACCCACTGAGGAGAAGTTCAATTGTGCACCATAGATACATGCAGCAATTCCCAAACTTTGTGTTTGGTGGATAGAACAAGAAATAACTTCCTAAATAACTATTCTGCAGAAAGGT